>NC_136063.1:143889604-144001499 GCF_964261635.1 Lissotriton helveticus | reverse complement strand
GACACCTCTCCATGCCACTATACTCCACTCATTCCACTCCACTCTACTCTATGACCCTCTACTCCACAACACTCTATGCTACTCCACAACACTCCACTGCACTCTACTATGCCCCTCCACTCTACTCCCTGCAGGACACTCTATGCAACTCCCCTCTACTCTACGAATCTCTGCTCCACTCTCCGCCACTCCACTCTAGGACACTCTGTGTCACTCCACGACATTTCATTTCACTCTACGCCACTGCAACACTCCATGAGGCTCCATGCCACTCCGTTCTATGATACTATACTCCACTCTATGCCTGTCCATTCTATGACACTCTACTGCACTCTATGCCATGATACTCTACTCCACTGTACGCAAATCCCTCATGCCACTCCACATCACTTTACTACACTCTACGGCACTCCACTCCAAGACACACTCGCCCCTCCACTCTATGGCACTCTATGACACTCTACACCACTCAACTCTCTGACACTCTACTTCACTCTATGCCCCTCTACTTTATGCCCTTCCACTCTACTCCACTACACTCTACTCCCTCCATGAAAATCTACACCACTATCCGCCACTCCACAACACTCTATAACACTTCACTCCACTCCATGACACTCTGTGCCATAACACTCTGCCACTCCATTACACTCCACAAAATTCCACTCTACGCCACTCCAGTCTATGACACTCCACCCCTCTCCACTCTCCTCTACACCACTAACTTTTAGCCATGCTGAACAGCAGCCATGCTGGTGTAGAACATGGCTAAACACATTGGCAAAGCCAATAGCTCATGCATAGGCGAGAGTGAGTTGCTTTGCCAATGCTTGTTTCTCTTTGCTGCTAAATGTATCACGGAAACTACTGTTGATGTCATATGGATGCAGGCAGCAAAGGTGAAGTACTACTACAGAGTAGTTGGTGCCTGAGAAAGTATGGGCTTTATGCCAGGTGCCCTTTCCATGTCTTGCAGGCTGGGCCCCCAAAGGTTTGGTTGCATCACTGTGAATAGTCGGGGACCCCTCTGTCCGTCCAACCCTAAATGACGCTTTGGGTCATCAGTCCAAGGGGGCTCCCTCTTTGCCGTGTATGCCGGACCGGACTGGCCGTAACGGGCACTGGGCATTTTCTCAGTGTCCTGGAAGGGTAGGGGCTGGTTTTGCAGCGGCGGGGCCCCGGGGGCCTTTTTTTGTTACTGGGGCCCGGTTTTATAGCAAAGCTGCAATATCGACCCCCTGTAACAAAAGCAGCAGCAGTGTTTCTCACCACCTCCCCCCCCCCATTCCAGGCACGTTTAGCTTCAACCACAGTCAGTCTATGCGGGAGAGTCACTAACAAGTGAATTATTGCCTCTACATTTCCGTTTTTGTTTCACTTACACCAGCAATGAAACATTTTTCGTGAGAAACTTGGTTGGAGCAGAGAATCTCTCCAGGGCACTTTGAGTCAGGTGTGCACCGGAGAGGCAGGTGCTCCGCTAATTAAACGATCAAATGTTGCTATAAAAACTTGACAGGCATAGTTTGGGGCTGGCCTCTCAGAAGCATGTTAAATTGCACGCAACTGCCGACCGTGCCTAGGATTTGACGTGGCGGTCCTCCCACACACAATGCATGTACAACTCGTCATTTTCTTGAGAATGGGTGTGTCCCTTGACGAGAAACGTGCACAATTCCTTCCATGCATAGTTCTACAAAATGCCACCCTTCATGTTCTGAATTCGTGGAGGCCTAGTGAATATATGGATTCCATCACCACCCCATTTTGTGGAAATGTCTCATTTAGTAGCCATGTCACACAGACAGTGAGCTTTACTCTCAGCTTCGTAGTAAGTTAACTACAGCTTGGGCGAACCATCAACATCTCTTACCGTCTAGGGTTGGTTCTTTAATAATTGCTGTTATTGTTAATTAATCAAAAGCAATTTTTGTAACGATTTTATATGTTTAAATAGCTCAGCCCCATAGTCTCTAACCCATAATGTGCAGGTTACACCCAGATAACTGCATCAGGCGCATTAACTTAATGAGCTATCTTAGTGGGGTTTCACTCGTGATTCACCAACCATGCACAAAACACTGTAGCAGGCATGTTTACAAAGGAGCTGTGTGGATGGCAGAAGAACCTAAGGGGTGTCTTCCCTGAAGAAGATGGACGTTGAATGTTGTATCCAGGGCCGGTATCTTTAGCGCTGGTGGTGTCCGGTGCGACAGTTTTTGTTGTCCTCACCCAGTGACTGCCTTTCAGTGGCGGCTTTATATATGTAGGTTCGTCATGTACGTGGATGCAGAAATATCTCAAGCTGAAATCCCATTAATTTGAAAACATCCATTTCCCAGAAACAAAGAACTCCGTATTATTATTACAACCAACGATTTCAATCAGATATTCATTAAGCTAATTTTACTTCAATGTCAGTGCTATCCATCAAATTAGCGCTTTCCATTGAAATAGTGCTATGCATTAAATATGTGTTATCTCATTAAATTAGTGCTATCTCATTAAATTAGTGCTATCCATCAAGTTAGTAATAGCTCACTAAATTAGTGATATCTATTAAATTAGTGCTATCAGTAAAATTAATGCTATTCATTAAATGAGTGCTATCCATTAAATAAATGCTATCTCATTAAAGTAGTGATATCCGTTAAATTAGTGATAGCTTATTAAACTTTTGCTATCCATTAAAGAAGTGCTCTTCATTAAATTAGTGGTATCCATTAAATTAGTGCTATTCATTAAATTAGTACCATCTCATATAATTAGTGCTATCTAATAAATTAGCTTTCTTTATAAAATTTGTAAAGTGGTGAGCACCAGGTAATTCCTTTTAAGAGAACGGCAACATTTTGAACCAACTACAAATGCTTTGTGTTTGTGCTTTGACCCAGCAGCATAACTTATCTACTATTTCCGGTATTCCAGGAGAAAGAAACAAGTGGTAAAAAAAGTCAGGTAATTTAATCGATAAACCAATGCAACCTTCCTCTGCAGTTTTATCCACTAAGAGCAACTAGAACCAATTTTTTATATGTTGTTATAAAGAAAATAATGTATCTAACCAAAATTTGTGCTGCATACCAATACGATGGATTTAGGGCCAGATCCTTGTACTGGGGTGAATGTATGACATTGTACTACATTCTGTCCATCAACTGTGTTTTTTGCATACCAATAAGGGCATACAGTGCATTCCTTTGAACAGAGCACAACCATAACCACTCCACAGATTCACAAAGAGGCTCTAAATTAATAACAAGGATCAATAGAAACCACAACTCTACACAAAAATGCTGTCTAATCATATTATCAATTTTTTTCATTCAAAGAAGGCACATTTTCCCCAAATGTACGCCTTACTTGAATACACTTACTGATTTTCTTATCATAGTCAGTCAGGTTCATTTGATTAGAGGGGCTCTTAAGTTGAGACTTAAGTTATTTCTGAGGCCTCTATCCTTCGTACTGCTCTTGTCGGTCTTTGGTATTAAGAGCCTCCTTAGCTCTGTGGACCAGAGTTTAACTTTGACCTTTGAACCATCTCCAATCTTACTGCATATAATGATCTGAGCGACCCTTGAGTTGTGCTAACTCCTGCATTACAAAAGATGAGAACCTGTGTGAGTGATGTTGAGTTTTATTGCAGTAAATTGATAAAAACTCGAAAATTCATACATTGCATTAAAACAATCACTTAATAGCGTCCCCGATAATGCCACGTGCCCATACGTTAGAACAGGCATCAGTTTGTCTTCGGTAAGTCTCAGGAGTGCAACAAACTGTCATTTAGGTGGCAGGAAGCGTAAATTAATGTGCCTGCCTTTTATACTGATGCATGCGTTTGTTTCTATATCCAGTGATGAAATGCTACTTATGAACACTTGATAAACAGGCATATGCATCTAAGTAAATACCGGGAGCAAATGGGCAAATTCTCAGAATCTGCCCCTTTGCTCCCGGTATTTTTGCATTTGGGATGCATCATCCCAAATGCAAAAATCGCAATTTAAGGAATCTCTAAATTGAGATTCCTTAAATTGCGATTGCATTTAAGGAATCCCAAATTGAGATTCCTTAAATGCAATGCATGAAAGTCAAAAAAATAGCGAATTCGCTAATAGGAGTAGCAAATTACCATGAAGTTGAACTTCATGGTAATTTGCTAAAACTTTGAAAAAAGCACTTTTGTGCATTTTTCAAAGTTTCATGTTGCGCACACACATGCCCTTAGGGCATGTGTGTGTGCAACATATGTGCAGAGATCAATTTCAGGGGTGCAACAGGGTGTCATTTTGACACCCTGGCACCCTTGAAATTGCATGAGCTATTTGCGAGTACCTACTGGTACTCGCAAATTGCTCATGCAATCTCCAATTCATTTCTATTGGCCTAGAGGCCCATAGGAATGAATGGGACAGCATTCCTTAATTGCGAATAGCAATTTGAGAGTAGCAATTAAGGAATGTTTAGGAATCGCTATTTTAATAGCAATTCCTACATGCATAGGCTTTTGCTATTCCTAAATAGCGATTCCTTAAAAATCGCTATTTAGGAATAGCAAAAGGCTACGTTGATGCATCTGCCAGTATATTCTATAAAGTGTAATCATTAACAAAGACAATACACCCTGCTTGTGCAAGTATTTTTTTGTTTATCTTTTTTTTACACATATGCAATATGTAAATAAATGGCCTTACAGAAAGGGATGTTTACAGCGTGCACAAATGTACTTACTTAATAAACATTGATTTAAGCAAAACAATGTAAATGCCTCAATCACCCCAACTATAACAGCATTCTCCAACAATGTATCCCATTACTAGCGGCGGAATGCCGTCTGGATCAAAAGTGATTACAATCATAGTGTATATTAATATTCAGGTAACTAGATTCAATTAATTTTAATTGAAATAACATTCATTGAAAACAATAGCTACCATGAGCTGGCCTTTGCTCAGAGAGCACCCTGGGAAGAAGAGCATCTTTAATTGTCAGTGTGTTGGGAAAATGGGAGGAGTAGGGGGAAGTGAGGGGGAGAAGAGAAAGGATAAAAACAGGCTTTAGAACAGTGTTCACTACACTTTCTTCAGAACCATTCTGGAGGGAGATTGCTGTAGACTACCCCTATGCCACTCTGTAGGTGGGTGCCCTGGGTGTGGGCCCAGCTTGCCCATGTTGAAGGCCGGCACTGACCATATCAGTTGCATTTAACTGAATTTGATTTAGGGTTATGGTAAGATTAAATAATTTAAATTGTTAGGTAATCGAATTATTTAATCTTAAAGTAGCCCTGAATCAAAATCAGTTAACCATGACTGCTACCTTAACCTAAATTCTAGTGCTGAGCATTTTAATATATTATTTTTATTTCAATTAAAGTACATAGAAGGTAACCTTAACCTGGCCTAATGCCAACTGTAGCCCTTTATTAATTTAAATGACTTCAATAAATAAACTTGATGTCACACTGATATTATTCCAAACCATAACCTTACTGTATTTTTTCAATTAAATTAGATTATTATAAACCTCAGCCTAACTTTAATGCCAACGCTAACCTTTACTCTTGTTTAATTAAAATTTAGTGAATTTAACCCTAATTCTGGTCTTACATTAAATCACTCAGGGGGAAATTCACAAGAACGTGTGCTAAACATCACCAAAAAATGTGAACGCAACTTTACACATCTCAGCCTATCACGGGACAATAACCCTGTGTCAACATGGAATTTACAACAAGGCGGTACCATGCGATAGTCTGCCGAAACCGCGGCCAATGTCAGCGATACAACCACCTCGGCGGAGATAAAAACACAGACCACAACTCAAAAAAACATGCGATGAGCCCATTCGCGATGAGGAAAGCAGGGAAAACCACCAACAGGCCCGCGACACACACGGCAGGCGGGAATAAGCACAACAAAATCCTGAAAAAGAAAGACAAACCAAACAGAAAACAACAGCCAAGCACAATGGAGGCAACTCGAGCCAGCAGACAGCCCCACAAGCTCCATTGGCAACAAAACATTGTACATGGCAGGCCATCTTGGACAAGGTGAATGAAACAAGCAACTTGTGCACACGCAATTATTAACAGTATTACTACTGAAAGTATCTCATAAATCACACAATCATGCAACATATGATTTCTACGAAGTTCTTTTTCTCCTCTTTCAGGTTCATTTATTTTCCAAGTGCCCAGCCAACATGTGTTTCGTCTGGCAATACCCCACGACTTCTTCAGGGCTATCGGACAGATGGCACAAATATAAAGAAACCTCTCTGCCGGTTCTACTTCCGTCTCGGCTGAACTCTCCACATTAGTTAAAACCAATGTTCGGTCTATTAGCGGCGATTAGTCAATCCCAAAGTTGGGGCGAGGGGGGATTGTAATTAACAATCCTGACTGGATTGTTAATTACGACACGTGATAGAGAGACTTGTACGGGGACACAGGGAGCCACACTCGCGCTTTTCACCCCCCCCTCGCCCCAACTTTGTCCAAACATTCAATGTTCTGTTCAGCTGACAGACAGTTTAGACTACAGGTGGACAAAAGTTATGTGACTCGAAATGAGGCGGAGGATGAAATTGAAGAATTATTGGATGTTTGACCTCCCCCACCATATGCGCCGCAACGCATCTACCCCGTTGTACCCCTACATGCGGCTACCGCACCTTTAGCGTCCGCTCCTGGGACAGACGTGTCTCTCACCCCTTTGGGTGCAACTCGTGCCACGACTACCTTATTGAGAGACACGGCTACCCTTATTCCCGATGCACAACAGCCCTCGGGTATTTCCCGGGTTGTTTTAGCAACACCCAGTCCAATATGGACATCTCAATCAGCTGGTACGACCCCTGAGGACAGGGATCGTACCCCCTTGGGGGATGTAGGGGGAATAAATGCTAGACGATTATTTACGAGAGCCACATTGGGCTATAGTGAGAAGGAGGCTATAGCAGAGCAGGCAGTGAAGTGGATGCGGACGGATGTGTACACAGTAGCCGATTTGTGGAGAACCATAAAGGATTTCGAACCGGTCATGCAACAACATGTTCTACACCAGATGTCTCGATACCTTATTGACGACTGGGAACAATGTTTTCCAGACGGAATAGCCCCTCAAGTACTGTATGAAATCTTGGACCGAGCTCATAAGTTCGATCTAAGTCCGGTAGAAGTGTATAAAAATGTAGAGACCCTAGTGAAATACTGGGGTAGAATGTACGTAAAAAGTCCCAACTGGAATTTTCAACATCCCATGCGGGAAGTGCATCCTATTTTCCATCCTGAGATACCCGAAATATGTGATAATGCTAATCAAATTACAAGAGCCCGGGAGGATGCACGGTTTCAGGAACAATGGGTGTATACGCCCTGGAAGCGAAGTGAAGTGCTTGCTATCTTAAAATTCGGGTGTTGCTGCAGCAAGTCATTCGAGGACAAGGAGGAGGGAGAGGAGTCCGAGGACCCGTGTCCAGAGGGGTGGGGACGAAGTGCAGGCCCATCCCAGTCGTTGGGTCTAAATCAGTGTGCTTATTGTAAACAGGAAGGACATTGGAAATCTCAGTGTCCGTTACTGCTGGCTCAGAACGGAGCTGTTCGAGGACAGGGACGTGGTCGAGGTGGTCCGGACCGGAGCGGTATGCGTAGGGAGGAAGTTTCCCGGGGCAGGTCTGAGCGAAACCACTTTGATAACCCTCAAGGTAGGCAATACTTTAATGAGGATTATACCTTTGGTGACCAGGAGGGGTTTACTTATCCATAGGACAGCCAGGGACAGAGTAGGGGCCAAGTGTCGATCCCAGTCAATCAGCAAGGACCCTATGTGGAAGGGGAATTGATGGGGACTTCCGAGAATTTTTTAATTGACACAGGAGCAATGAATAGTTCTGTTGCTCGATCATTGGTTCCAGGGGCGGCTCTGTCCGGGCATAATAATGTATCAGTGGGATTTTCAGAAGTTCCGGTGGTAAACCCAATCTCTAAACCCCTCCCCTTTACTATTGGTCCTGCTACAATTGATTCCCCTTTTCTGTTGACTTCGCATTGTGGTGAGAGTTTATTAGGTCTTGATATGTTGAAAAAATTAAACGCGAAAATATATTGTTCCCCTGATGGTGTTTACTTAACGATACAACCTTACACAGAGAATATGAAACCGTTCTTCGCTAAAAATGAGCCTCTTCCCCCTGAATTCGATGGCATCCCTGACTCGTTATGGGCAACAGGGGATGCGGATGTCGGCAAATTAGACATCCCTCCCATCCATATCACGCTGAAACCTGGTGCGAAACTGCCACTTATACCTCAGTACAAAATCTCGCCGGCTGGCGAGCCAGCTTTACTTTCAATTATTCAGGATTTAATTGATAAAGGAGTAGTGGAAGAAACCGCTGCCAATATTTGTAACAGTCCTATTCTCCCGATTTTGAAGAAATCCTGATTCTGGATCTCCCGGGAATATTGATGCATATCGTTTTGTGATAGACCTGCGGGAGGTTAATAAAATTGTGGTACCTCAGTACCCTGTGGTGACTGATATCACTACTATCCTCACAATGATCCCACCAACTGCCAAATATTTTTCGGTCATTGATCTGAAGAATGCTTTCTTCAGCATTTCTGATTCATCTAGATAGCAGGCAGATCTTCGGCTTCTCGTTATCTGGCCGAAGCTTTAGATTCTGTCGTGCACCCCAAGGCTATACTGAAAGCCCGAGTATTTATAGTCAGGCCCTTAAGGCCCTTTTGGATGATTTAATTCTTCCCACGGGTAATGTATTATTGCAATATGTGGATGACTTGTTGATAGCATCTGACACCGAGCAGGGTTGTAAGGATGCCACTGTTAGGTTACTACACCATTTGGCGGCCAAAGGTAATAAGGTGTCCCTGTCCAAATTTATATTGTCGACAGGAGGTGACCTACTTAGGTCACCTCCTGTCGAAGGAGGGTAGGCGTTTGACTCCTGAACTAATTACTACTATCTCTGACATGTCTGTCCCTTGCACCCAGCGTGAAGTTCGTGCTTTTCTTGGCATCACTTCTTAGTGTCGCCAATGGATACCTAATTTTTCTCTTCTTGCTAAACCTTTGTTACATATAACCACTAAAGATGTGCATGAACCTCTTCCCTGGACTGACGAATGTCAGCATTCTTTTGATTCTTTGAAATCTGCTCTTTGTTCTGCACCCGTCTTGGGTACTCCTGACTACCGTAAACCTTTTGTACTCTATGTGCATGAGGTCGACGGTTGTTCGCTTTCAGTGTTAACGCAAGGATTTGGTGGTAAACAAAGACCATGTGCTTATTTCTCAGCCACATTGGATAATGTTGCCAGAGCGCTTCCTAGCTGTCTGAGGGCCACTGCAGCTGTCGCGGTGGCCATCCAGCAGTCGGAGGGGCTCGTTCTAAATTCTAATCTAACAGTAATGGTGCCGCATGCAGTGGATGCATTGCTAAATAAAATGAAAATGCAACATCTTACAAGTGCGCGCCTCACCGGCTATGAATTGACATTGTTTGCTCCGCATATTACAATTATGCGATGTGCCACGTTAAATCCTGCCACATTGTTACCTCTCCCTCCGAATGAAATTACAAATGATATACACTATTGCATATTTCGGACTGAAGAAGAAACGAAGGGGAGGATTGACCTTACTGACATTCCTCTATCTCACCCCCAAGGGGAATTATATGTGGATGGGTCTTGTTTCAAGTTAGCAGATGGTACAACAACAGCTGCATATGCAATCACCACGCTGAAACCGGTAGTTGAGCCTCCTCGAGTTCCCTATCGATCAGCCCAGGCTGCAGAATTAGTGGCATTGTTGCGAGCCTGCGAATTAAGTGAAGGACTCGAGGTTAACATATATACCGACAGCCAGTACGCCTTTGGCGTGGCCCATAGCTTTTGGCGGCTGTGGAAGGAACGGGGTTTCCTTACCTCCCATGGTCAGAAAATACAAAATGGTCCTCTGGTATTGCAATTACTCGCTGCCCTCACCTTGCCCAAGAAATTAGCTATCATAAAATGCAGCGCCCATAAAGCAGTGGTGGATGAAGTGGGCGAGGGGAATACTTTTGCAAAGCAGACTGCTCAGTCCATGTTATCAACTATGTATGTAACAACCTCAGCAAGATGGGTGGAGGAATCAGATCTGTTCAATAATACTATAGAGAGTGTGACAGAAATACAGAAGGATGCCACTCCAGCTGAATTGATACTATGGGAGCAGGAAGTGGGAAGGTTGGATGAAAATAACTGTTGGGTTGATTTAACAGAGAAACAAAGATGGTTGCTGCCCAATGCTTTGGTACAGGCTGTTGTAACTATGGCCCATGGTCCCGCTCATATTGGAGCTAAAGGTATCTGTGCCTTGTTAGACCCAATATGGAATAACCCCAACATTCAAAGGATAGCTGTCCATTTGGTCCAATACTGCATGGTCTGTTTACAACATAATCCAGGAAAAGGGGAATGTGTGTTGAGTGGGAATTTTGCATCTCCGACTTTACCGTTTGAAGTGCTTCAGATGGACTATATCCATATGGAGCGCGTCAACAACTTAAAATATGTTTTGGTAGTGGTTTGTACATTTAGCAAATGGGTAGAAGCTTATCCAACTAAAAATAACACCGTTTTGGCTACAGCAAAGGCTCTTATCAAAGAGTTTATCCCAAGATATGGAGTGCCCCGTTTGATATGGTCTGACAACGGGGGGCACTTCCATGGGGCTCTTGTCAAACATATTTGTAACGGATTACAGATACGACAGAAATTTCACGCAGCTCGACACCCACAATCAGCAGGATTAGTGGAAAAGTAAAATGGGATAATGAAGCTAAAAATGGCTAAGATACAAGAGAGTACTGGTTTAAAATGGGAAACATCCTGTACAACGCAACTTTTACCACGCAGTGCCTTTACGACGCAACTTTTACAACGCAAACCATTACAACGCATTGCGCTGGGGGGCGCTCTAGGATAGGGAATAAGTTTAATTTACTATCCAACACCTTCCCTAGTGTCCACGGGAACTGGAGTTGGAATAGTAAATTAAACTATTCACTATCCAGCACCCCAAAGCGCTATGCGTTGTAAAGGTTTGCGTTGTAAAAACCGCGTTGTAAAGGCATGCGATGTAAAAGCATGCGTTGTAATGTCATACATCCGTTTAAAATGGCCTGACACCTTACCCCTGGCCCTTATGTCATTACGAGTTACTCCTCACTCTCGTTCTGGTCTCTCTCCATATGAGACGATCTTTGGGCGGCCTGCTAATATATGGGGAGTGCCTAGGCCATGGTCCTTTACAGATGTTGAATATCCTATGATGATTGATTATCTGTATACCTTGACTAAAGACCTTTGTTCTATTCATCAGCAGGTAGCATCTGTACTGCAGCCCCTGCCAGAGGGTCCCGGACATCGATTGGAGCCCGGCCAGTGGGTGCTAGTTAAGAAGTACCAACGAGACACCAGTTTGGCTCCGAGGTGGTCAAAGCCATTCCAAATCCTCCTCGCCACGCGGACCGCTGTTAAGGTGGACGGGAAGAAGCACTGGATACACGTCTACCACCTTAAAGGGTTGCCGCACCCGCTTCCTTATGATCAGCAGCACCCGGAGGGAATTTGGACCCAGGAAGGTGGAAGAGCCGCTGCATTTGTTCCTTTTTCCGATTGCCCCTAACCCTGTCACTGATACTCCGGTAAGCAGGGGCTCTGATGAAGGAAACGTACCTTCCTCTGTGCTATTTCGTGATCAGGAAGCTCCAGGTCATGTGCGATACAACCTGCGGCCAAGAAAACATCACGGTACCTCAGACCCCACCGTTAGGAGATAAGGAAAGACTTGAATAAGCAGGGGATTGGGCATGTACAGGTTGGAAATAGCATCTGCAATTATACATATAGAATGAAGATTTTTAGTAGCCCTCCATTATTAACGCCTCCGAATGTGTATTTTGTATGTGGGGAAAATGCTTATACCTGGTTGCCGCGAGGGTGGGCAGGCCAATGTTACTTATCCTTCCTATATCCTCCTGTATATATAGCACCGTCAGATTACCATAAAACACATCAACTCCATAGTGCTAGGGCGAGTTCTAATAGGCAGCGAAGACAGCTCGGGATGACTGAAGTTGACCAGACTGACACGACCCTGCAACAATTTACGGATTTTACTAAGGGTTTGGTCCCATTCTGGGGCCCGATATTCAATAGTAGGGAGATAAGGCGATTGTCTAGAATAGTGGAGAATGTCATAAATATCACTACTGACATTATAACCAATATAACTGAAGAGCTTCAGGCGACGAGGCTTGTTTCTCTTCAGAACCGGATGGTTCTTGACGTCATCTTGGCTGATCGAGGAGGAGCATGCCGGGTGATCGGCAGCTCCTGTTGTGTTTACATTCCAGACTCCGCCCCTACGGTCCACTTAGCTATCCAGAAGTTGCACCGTATCACTGCCGAAATGCACACTGACAATGGGTCCTGGTCACTGTCCAGCTGGTTTTGGGGGCTCCTGTCTACCTGGGGTTGGAAGTTATTGATGATAGTTGCTGGAGCAGCTGGTATCCTCTTTACTTGCTGCCTTTGCATGCAATGTGGTCCAGCCTGCTGCTCTTATTGTGCTACCAAATTGACAGCTATGATTGTCCCTTCTCCCGAGCCTTCTAAATCTCAGATGCTCCAGCAGGAGATCCGTGAGCTGATGGCCATTGATGATGACGTCTTTCAGGATTAGTTAGCTACATCACGCTAAAAGGGTGGTTTGAGGAACTAAAATCTGAATTAGGCCTAGTAGAACGTAGTGATTCGATTAGATATTAGCGTGATGCATCTATTAGCTTAGTGAAGATGTTCAAGAGTTAGTAACCTCACACATATAATAGTTGAGGGATTAATGTATGCCTTATTTCGATCATTTGCCTTATTGCAAGCAATATAGATTAATTAATTAATTATTTAATTGTGGGTTTCTAAAGCACTAGAATTGACTCCTGAAGGAGTATCACTGCGCTGTAGACCGCTGGGGAACCCGTCCTGGCTTTCCCTGTGAGATGGTCCCTACTGGGTATCTCCAAGGTGAAACCAGGCATCCCCGGCGTATGTGGGGGGCCATTGTGGAGATGAGGCAAGCTAATGCCCAGAGTTGCCGAGTGTGATCCCTGGTTAGAGTAGGCACCGAGGCGAGAATTATCGAGTCCGCTGACCCTGGTCCACGACCCTGCCGCGTCAGGAATAGAACCCTGGTCCCGGGCCATTCTCTGCTTCGGGGTATGCCGCCTCTAACCAGTGAGCCACAGCACTCGAGATTAACTCGACCAGCGCCATTTTGTGGCCTAGTCTGCTTGCGTCAGTAGTGGAAACCTACCATTGCATTTAGAAAAGTCTTTCCCTCGAGAAATAGGCTGACAAATGTAGCCAACTGCTGCTTCTGCCCGTTAGGCCTGTCAAGGTTGTAGGTGGGAGTAGAAGGGATAAGCACATTCCAGGAGGTACTGTGCGGACTCTCCTAGCACTGGCAGAAGGGAGTCACCCTCCTCGACCTTGCTATAACGAGCTGAACTAAACTAAGGGCGCTTTGTGTTCAATATATGGTCTTTCCTTTGCACCAACCTGTACCAACTTGTATTTTTCCTTCTTAGGTAACGGTTTCGAAATGTAACAATATATATGTGATTCGTTGATAATGTGCCAGCAGTCTTCTCGGCGGACCTCGAAGGGTTAGGTCACGAGAGGCTCCTCTGGCAGAGTTTGTTTGTTTAATAAATGATTAAACCTTCTACACTGCCAACTGACTGATTATTATTGATTGATAGGCTTTATTTCGATATAAAAATATCATAAAAGCTTGTACAACAATTATAAAACACAGCAATTAAAACAATGATTTCCTAATTACACAAAAAGGGAAGAACAGGGAATAAAATGTTAAAAACTGTTAAAACAAGAATTAAATTGACAAGGAAAGCCTTCTTGCACGAATCAACCATGACCAATTTAAAAATTTTGAGACACCGCAAACACCCAAAGCGGATGTGTCAGACGTTAGAATGCGTAAGGCCACTGTGTGCTGGCGGGTGCCTAGAAGTCTGCATAAGGGTTTGAGCCAGCGCCTCCTAGGGCCACAATAATCCGGACAATCGAAAAGAATGTGGGCTACCGACTCTACTCGAGTGGGACAACGCGCACAAAAGGGGGAAAGCTGGTAAGAGGATTTCCATCGGGCAACTAGTTCACCTACTGGTAGGGTTCCCACCCTGAAGTTAAAGTACAGAGCCCGGTCAAGAGGGATGGAGATCATATCTAGATAAGGTTCATAAGCCACCACATCTTTAATCCTCACAAAGGCTGCAGTGGAATTACAATGATGCGGGTCTGAAAGTAATTTAGAAGAGACCCATTTCCAATACAGTTTCTTTATCATGGCTTTGGGTGGGGCAGTTCTCAATGCCCACGCATCACTAAGCCCTATCTCCATTAGTAGCCATTTTACATCCCTCAACCATTTAATCCTAGACCACCCTTCCATGGCCATGACCTCTGATAGCGCCTCTGCATAGGAGGCTAATTCGGGCACCCTCCACAACCGAGCCCAAAGAAGCAAGGGGCGGAGCTGGGCTTGGTCCTTAATCGATCTGCAACCTAGGTCCAATAGCACGGGTACTGTAGGTGTACTCAGCGGGAGAGCCATCAGATCTTTCAAAAGTTTGCTCTCCGATTTTGCTAATGCATCCAGGTTGCAAGTGCCCCACAACTCCGCCCCGTACAAGGCAGCACTGACCCCTCTGGCTTTGTATATCTCCACAACTGGGGCGATAGGTTTACTTGTGGAGGAACGTTGCTCCTTGAGTAATACTCCGCCCACCCTTTTGTGACTAAGGAGCATTTTTTGGATATGTGGGTTCCAGCTCAATGAGTCGTTAAGGCGGATACCCAAATAGTCGAACTCGGATACCCTCTCCAATGGGACAGAATTCAAAGCCGGGGGACGCCCAGATTTTTTAGGCGGATTCATGATCAAATACTTGGTTTTATCAGTATTGATTACCAATCCCCTTAATGAACAGAACTCCTGAAAGCTATTCAGGAGGCTCTGGAGGCCCATGGGGGTCTTTGAGATAAGAAGGGTGTCATCTGCAAAGAGCAGTGTTGGGATCCGTTTGCCCGCCAGGGAAGGAGCATCCGAGGGATTTCTTGACAAGTGCTCAACCACTCCATTCACGTAAAGAGAGAACAGAGTGGGAGCTAGCACACATCCCTGGCGGACGCCCCTTCCCACAGGGATCCTATCAGTTTTTTCACCATTCATGCCCCATCGCACCTGCCCAAAATTACCAGCGTGTAGTCTCACAAGGAGGGATAGAATGTACGGAGGCAGCCCCAGTTCTAACAGAACCTTCCACAACTCCTCCCTTGGTAGCAGGTCAAAGGCAGTCTTAAGGTCTATAAAGGCCAAATACAGACTGCCTTTGCCCAGCACCACCACCTTCCAATACAAGAGAGCCAGTCTAAAGGCCTGTTCAATGGTCCCAGTTCCAGAGCGGAATCCAGCTTGGAAGTCCGACAAGATGTTATTGTCGTCCACCCACTGGAGCACCCTTCCCAAAATCACCTTCCCTGCCACTTTTTGTGATGAGTCAATAAGACTTATGGGCCTGTAGTTGGCGGGGTTGTCCCGACACCCCTTTTTGAATATCGGGACAACCTCCGCCCTCTTCCAGGATTCAGGAACAGGCGCACCGCTATTAATAGCGTTGAGCAATGATGAAACCAGCTTCCCCCACTCCTTGGGGTTTGCACGTATCAGGTCACCCGGGATCCCGTCAGGCCCAGCTGCTTTTAGGGGCACCAATGTTTCAATTACACCTTCCACCTCTCTGGCAGTAAAGGGAGCACCCTCAATATCCCCCATACAGTCAGTTAGGGAAAAGGTGGTGTGGGAAGCCACCTCAGTAGGGGTATAGAGGGACAAAAAATGGTTGAACCAATTCTGGGCTGGGATGTTGCACGTCATCAGGGTGCTGTCTGGCCTATCCCTAGATCTAATAAGATTCCAAAAACCTCTGGCATCCCTACCCGTACTTGCTTCCATGAGATCCGCCCAGAACCCGTCCTCCCATTCCTTCTTTGCTGCAATAATTGTCTGGGTGTACTCTTTCCTGGCCAGCCTGATTGCAACCTGGGATGACAGCACCTATCAGGGCGTTTTTCTTCCCCCTGCACTGTTTAGTAAACCAACCCAGCGGTTTGGACAACTTCTTACACTTGCCAGGTCCAGAGGCCTTGCTTGGGAGAGTGAAAAGATCACTCAAGGCCTTGGTTGTATCACAAAAAAGCACGGAGACTTCCCCAGACAAAGGAATCAGTGAGTCCAATTTAGACTGAGCTGTATCTAAAAGTGCCCCAAAAGCTAGCACTTTCTCTTCATCTATAATAAGCTTGCTCCACTTCAACCGTCTACCGCAGTTGGAGGGATGTACTTCCAGGGGGATAGATGATATACGGGGCATATGCACCCCCTGGTTCCCGACCCACAGGGGAAGGAGGTCAAGAGAGAGGAGATTGTGATCACTCTCAACTGATGGAAGAACCTCCATGTCCCGCATGAAGCTCCAAAGCTTTACGTCAAGGAGAATATAGTCTATCCTTGACGTATGGTTAGCCCTATTATGAGTATGGGCTCCAGAAGAATCTGACGTCGACCTACCATTAACAGCCCTAAGACCAAATTCCAAATTTAAAGAATTTATTTGAACCACCACTTGTGATAACCTCCTAATGGGAGGTATAGTTAGGACTGGTATCCCTCTCCTAATGTCTTCATCGGCGGTTTCCAAAATGTCCTTCATCCCGAGGGGCTCAAACGTACAGTTTAGGTCCCCCGCGACCAGGACATAAGATCTAATAGGACTCGCCTAAGCAAGGATTCCAACCCTAATACTGTGGGTGATTGTGAACTCCCCTTCGTGCCCCTGGCGTAGATATTAATAATGTCCAGGATCAGCCCTCTCCGCGGTCCCTTAATAGATATGCTAAGTAGATCGGGTGAATTTGTCGCATGCTGGGCAACTTGACAGCCAAGCGAGATGGCAACCCATATGAGGAGGCCACCTGAGGGGCGGCCCTTCCCCGAAGGGGGGGACACTTCTGGTACAAAAAAGGATGAATAGCCTACCTTGTGACAAGGCTCCCTACTCCAAGTTTCTTGGAAGATGCAAATAGAGTATCCTTCCACAAGGGTGTTCCAATCGGGTAGAGCCAGCTTCCTTGAGATACCCGCAACGTTCCAGCTGAGAATCCTTAGGTCTGGATCCGCCACAGCAGGGACCCTGCGGGGTTCAGGGCTGGATACCCCCTCCCTCTCAGGGGATGACCATGGTGCACTTTCTCCTTGTAGGGTCCCGGCAACCAGGTTGGGATCCTGAACTAGGGGGCTACATGCAGCTGGTAAAAATGTTGGATTTGCATTGCTTGGGCCCAGGGCGTCAGGCTCCAGGACAGATCCTTGACCCGGGAGCAAGGGAGACACCCCCGGGCAAGTATCGTTTCAATGTCCTGGCGTCCTCCCATATGGCCCAGACCAAGCAAGATGTTGATATGGCAAAGGGATGTAGTGATTCTCGGGAGAGGTGAAATTATACCTCCCTCCCCCACCCAAATTAGTACCGTATTGGTTCCTTACGGGTCTTGGGTAGAAGTAAGTCAGATCTACTACGCCAATACCTGCACCACCAATCCCCAAATTCTGATTACAAATTCTTTGGGAAACCCTAACATCCTTAAAATTTACAACCACACAGTCTCCCTCAAAATGCTTATGCCCATAGCCTACCCACCCTACCCTTCTAACACCTAGAATCAGGCCATCTAATTCCCTAGGGAGAGGTCTATTTGTCCTTAACCAATGCATGGTTTTATTTTTAAGCGTTTGGTAGGATTCTTGCTGATCATCCTTCAGAGATGGTACGTTTGTAAGGATGGCAACATAGGGCTGACAATCTGGGGGTAAATTCACGGGTGGTATTCTAGGGGCCTTTTTGAGAGGGAGCGTATTAAGCTGTATATCTGGTGGAGGATTGGAACTAATTCTTCTTGGTTGGGCTAGCTCGGGGCCTTTATTAATGCCAGAGTTTTTTAATTTGGCAGGGCCGTTTCTACCAGGAACCTCGGGCCGCACAAGCTTCTTAGCAGGGACAGTACTAGCCTTTGTTGTGTTTGTAAGTTCTGTAGCATTCGTTGCGGCCGACCCTGGGTTCCGAACACCCCCAGTGGAAACCACAGCGTGTGCAGCAGGAGCATTTACCACTACCACCCTATTAGCCATTCCAGATGCAAAAGGAGGTCCCTGTGAGGATATAGGGGCTGCCCAGGCAATAGTTTCCCCTCCTAGACCATCCTCCCTAATTCTAGAATGTAGCTTAATGAGAGATTTTATGGAAAAAAAGTTGTCCAGGGTCACTTGCTCGAACCTATCCAATCGCTCTGTCAGCCCTTTAACACTCTCTAAGACCGGGGTCAACAATGATTTCAACATTTTCTCTAATTGAGCAATCGAGGGGGTTTCATGGGGTGGGAATTCAGCAGAGTCAGTAGTTAGATTGACACGTATCTTCTCTGTTGTAACACCAGAGGGCTCTCCCCCTGTGTCCCCCTGGGGGCAACTTGCACCCTGCCCCGCACCCTTATGGATCCCACCCGCCCTGGTACCAAGTCTCCTAAGTTTCTTGTAGGGTTTAGGATGGCTACCTTTGCGCGGGCTAATAGTTCTTTTCCTTTTAATATAAACTGGTCTATTTGCTAACAGCGGTCCCGTCACTGGTGGAGGGAGGGAATCCCCATGACTAGGAGAAATGTTAAGAGGGAGTATAGGAACGAAGGTCTCACTGGATCGTAAATCCGAAGCATTATCTTCGATAAGTGGAGTTAAGGCTGCCATACTCTCCAGCCTATCCAAGCTGACCCTTAAAGCAGCAACCCTAGGATGATCTGAAAGGGGAGAAGCATTCTCGGCCGGGTTGGTTGCACGTGCAGGTGAGGTGACTAGCGCCACAGAACCCGAGGACGACCGTTTATTTAGAAGATATTCTTGAGAAAGACGCCGCTCAGTCATGGCGATTTCCTTCTCGATAACTGTGACTACTCGAGTAATACACTGGTCCATTGCACCAGTAACACAGCCAGGGCCTCCCCCCCTCTCAAACTCTTCCCTGAACGAGTAGACATTAGCATAAACAGCCAATAAAAAATATATACACTGGGCCCAACAAAACGGATTCCCAGTTGGAAAGCAATCAACAGTGAACAAAGGTTGGCTAACTGGCCGTGCTACCGCAGCCAAAATTTCAGGGGGATGGCCCAGCCCAGCCATGGCCAGCCCCGGACGGCACCAGACAGTCCCGCCCTTGTCCCGGGCTTCTCCCGGGACGCTCCCGCGCGCTCCCGCGAGGCGGATAACTGTGCCCACTATATAGGGTAGAGAACGGTCGAGGGGCGGGGCAAGCAGGGAGAGCAGACCAGGTGCTGCAAGTTAGTCAGGCAGGGACTCCTGGGATATGGAGTCCCTGCGGCACCGCTCGCAGCCCTGCTGAAAATCCACCCCACGCCTCAGCTGGCCTCAGCGCCACAATCCCGGGTCCAGAGCAGGCTCCTGCTGGTCAAGGTCCGCGAAGTGGGACCCGCGAAGCGGGTCCTGCGAGCTGCTAACAGGTTCAGCAGATGACAACTAGCAAAGTTCCAACCGGACGGCTCCTCCCAGGGCAAGGTCAGTACGAACAGTGTCCCACCGCGGCAGCAGGAAGAGGGGTTTTTGCACCTTCGTGGTCAGGGGGCGGGGCAAGGAGGGAGAGCGGACCAGGTGCTGCAAGTTCGTCAGGCAGGGACTCCTGGGAGATGGAGTCCCTGCGGCACCGCTCGCAGCACTGCTGCAAATCCACCCCACGCCTCAGCTGGCCTCAGCTGGCCTCAGCACCACATTCCCGGGTCCAGAGCAGGCTCCTGCTGGTCAAGGTCCGCGAAGCGGGACCCACGAAGCGGGTCCGGCGAGCTGCTAACAGGTTCAGCAGATGACAACTAGCAAAGTTCCAGCCGGACGGCTCCTCCCAGGGCAAGGTCAGTGCGAACAGTGTCCCACCGCGGCTGATTATTAGTAATTGGTGTTAGGGCTATTTGTAAGTATAGCTCTATTGGGTTGTAATTATTTTTTCGGTACTTCATGCCCTGCGCCAGTCCTGTGGATGTAATGGCACAGCTCGGTGCAATAAGCAGTGTCTGTGTGCAACGGGTGCAGGCCTGGGGTGGGAGTACGTGTGAAGGCCATTTCACGCATGCTAACTACGACCAAGGACTTCTGCGTGTGGGATGTGTACACATTGGTCTCACGTCAGGCAGTGTGTAGTGTGGGAGTTTGCAAGCAAATGCTATCGTATCTGTCAGGGGGTGCTGGTCACATTCAAGTTCCTGCTCGGAGCTGCAGATGTGCTACCACCTGATATTTCAGACAAAGGACCTTTCATCCCTACAGTAACTCCACCATCTGCATGCATACAGGAGATGTACAGAGGCCTGTCGTGGGTGTGGTGGGATGTCTGCGACCCTGGGAATCATGGATGATATGCCCAGCACGTGGCACATGAGCGGTCTCACTGTGTGTTACATTGCCACACAGCTGCTCCTCCCTCCCATGTGCCCCACACTTGTGTGCGCTGCACGGTTCCATCACTTGCACTCCTAAGGAACACCATTGTAATGCCTGTCCGCGCATGCCAACAACACCGTGATGCTGCCCTTTGAAGGTGCGTGGCCATCGACTACTGTGGACCTGGTGGCGACAACACCCCAACACAGAGACACACTTACCCTACTTCCTGCCCAAGGCCAGGTCCTAGCCACGCCCTGCTCCCCCTGCCGAATCAGCACACCCCTGGGCTGACCTGATGTACGCCGGACCAGCACCCACCGCTTGTGCATGCAGGGGGGTGCGTGCGAAGCTACATGTCCAGGGTTACTGCCAACGCTGAGGTGAAATGGTAACGTCCACTATAGACAGCACACTGTGATGTTGCAGGGCCTGTGCCCAGCATGCTGACACAATGACCACACGGACACACTTCCTCAGATTGTGTGAATGGCTACGGGCACGTGCGCAGAGCCACATTTATAAACAGGCACACATACTGAGTGACACCTGTGTTGGATGTGTGTGGGGTGTGTGCACACCAGCCGGCAAGAGCTGCCTGGTGCAGGCAGAAATCGACAACAGTGTACATCGTAAAGGACACAACCATGACATGTGCTTCACAAAGTTAGTCGCCACGGATGCACAGTGTCCTGCACGGGCCTACCGACACGGGCCGCTGACTTGTGGGGTACTGGGGCAGGGTCACGAATGCAGAGCAGGTTTCCGTAGATGACAAAGGGGCTTGTCGCGGAGTGTCTCAGTGGACAGTAGAAGGTGTACCCGCCGGGCATGATGCAGAGGGCAGAACCACGCTGAAACAGTCACTGTGGTGGAGATGTATGGTACCGACACATGTCGGACACCAAGTCCAGTCCAGTCAGATGAAGATGCAGAAAACCACCAGGCCTTGGACTCAGATGCCCCCAAGGTTCAGCCAGATGGTGCCCGTGACTCATTGCGAACAGAGTTAGTGGCATCAGTGCTGTTAAGGCATGCCACCTGCGATGAGGCATGTCCAATCGTGTGGACTCCTCCACATCTTACCGAAGACACAGTTCCACATGTGTGACCTACTGGACCGCAGTGTAGGCCTGAGGCAGCGGTCAGCACGGGCCATTCACCAAGTGTCGCCGGCTTAGGTTGGATGGCCCCAGCGGCCTAAGTAATTCAGGTTCATTGGTACAACGTGTCGCTGGCTTGTGTTGAACATGGTTAGTGGCACCACGTGTCGCCGGTTTGCGTTGAACAGGGTTAGTGGCACCACATGTCGCCAGCTTGCGTTAAACAGGTTTAGTGGCACCACGGGACGCCAGCTTGCATTGAACAGGGCTAGTGGCACCAAGTGTGGCAGGCCAGCAATATGGAATTATGCCTCACTGATCGAAGGGAGTCTGGTGCTGTGGCCGCTGCCTCGGACTTGGGGTCGCTGCCATTCAAGACTCAGGACACAGTTCCACATGTGGGACCTACTGGGCCGAAGGGGACGCCGGTGGAGTATGTCAATGAGAAAGGAGTAATGTGGGCCAGCGATGGTCTTCGGAGGCTGCAGAGGTCGCGGGACTGGTGCTTGGAACTTGCACCGGCACGTGGTGGGCCCTCTTTGACACACGCTGGTATAGGCAGGTGAGCGGAGCCTCATTGGTGCGCTGGGGCAGGCATGACGGGTCTGGCGATCAGCGGCCCGGGGTGCAGCAGGCGCACAGGGTCGCAGGCCCCGCTGCGCTCAGCGAAGGACTCGTGGCGGGCAGAGGCACCGCCCTGGCAGACACGTTGTCAATTCCAAATGAGAACCACAACAAGTACGACTGGCTTTTTGTTCACACCCCTACGCAGGCCTGGCATGCGCAGCTCCAACCCACTATGCACGCGCATGCAGGAGCAGACGTAACATGCAACATTTTTGTGTTCTGCCCCACAGCCTGTGGGGACATGGTAGCGTGCACTGGCCACTACACTCCATGCATGAGCAGTTGATCTCCACATGGCCATTTCCGTGGTTTGCACTCAGTGGTCTGTCCGGCACCTCCACGCCACACCTGGCATTTGGTGGGTTCACATTCCTTAGTCACCTGCCGCTCTCGCACATGCCTGCTCCATGCCTCTCCTCACATCCTGCTATTGTGTGTCTGTGGTGCCATGCCGTGGCTGGTTGTAGGCATGGCAAGGCCGGATTCCCAATGGAGTTGTGTTGTTGTGTCTGCTCGGTTGGCATATTGTGTGTCATGTTGAATGGAGTTGTGCTGTATGCCCATTGGCAGTGTTGTGAGTTGCATGACTGTGTGGTGTGCTTATTTTGGACTTACCAACGGGCGCTGCATGTGTGCCATCCTAGGAGCGCTGGGTGATGATGGACTGTCGGGAGATGTGAGTTTCATGCACTCTGCCTGGGGAGTTGGCCACAACATTGTTGAGGAGTCCCGGGTGTCCACTATTGCCTGCACATTCATGGTATGCGCGTGCTTTTTGTTGTGGAAGTTGTGTGCAGTGTGGGCAGGGGGCACGAGGGGTACATGTGTGCAGTTGATTGTCCCTGACATGTGAGGGAATCCAGCGTAGGCGCCTTGCTTGGTCTCCAGCTGCTCCTGCGCAGTGTGGGTGATGTGGGGGTGCTGGGGTACCAGGCGGATATTTGCATCCAGGACAGGTGTGCTGACCTTGGATGGAGCTGGCTGTGTGACTCATCCGACTCTGGCATTTGTGGGTTGGATGGTACCAGAGGCTGGCATGTGCTGCGCAGCCGGTAGCTTTGTCTGCAGAGGGATGTTGGTTGTCCGCTGAGTTGGTACCATCAGCAGGTGGGGGATGTGAGTCAGGATGCAGGGGATGGTTGTCCTTTTGGGCCTATAGTAGGCAATGTCCTCCTCTGGTGTTGGGTCTGGGCGGCAGGTGCTTCTCAGGTGGGTCCACTGTCTTTGTGTATGCTGTCTCTGTGGTGTTTCGTGGGGGGGGGGATGGACGTGTCCTTGGGGTGGGGGCAGGCCTGGCACTGCATCGCATTTCGGGATGCAGTGTACTCAACGAAATTCGTTTTATTTATTTAAATGTTTACTTACCTGTAAAACTCAGTAATCCATACATTACTACCCCCCCTGCCCCTCCACCTCCCCACATCACCGCCCTGCATTTCCTCCCACTGCCGACCGCGGCTGGGACAGGATGCAATAAATAAACGAGAGACACCTTATATTACATGTAAATACAAACATGTGGGTTTGTCTTTTGCCTAGCATGTAGTAGTGATAACATAGGGTCCCTGTGCCTCCTTACATGGCAACATTTGAATTGTCAGTGAATCGTGATTTGAATTGGATATCAGTGTGCATCATTTTTAAAGCACTGGAATCAATGTTAAACATGACAAAACAACGCAATAGAATGTGTTGCATAATGTTTCTTTATTGCAGAATATACTACATAATTAACATTATTCGCACCATGATTTGGCTTTCCTTTTCCACGCAGAATTCCAACCAAACAAGCTGGCCCTACGCTGCTGCATGATGTCAGAGGCAGTAGCGGCTCCTCGAGGGAGTGCTGCGGGGTGGTGGAGGGGCTGGGTGGGGGTAGTAAACTCCGGCACGCAGCACGCGCAATGTGTTTTGTTTTATTTATGTATTTCTTTACTTACCGCCATTCGGCCTTATGCCGGAGTTTACTACCACTCACCCTGCCCCTCCCCACCCTGCCCCACTGCTGTGGCCTGGGTCCCTGCTCTAAAGAACTCAGAGTAACCAATAAACTTCTGCAGAGTGCACTTCCATTGTCCCCGTGGCCGGCACACTGTGGTGTATTGCCTGTGTGAGTCAGCGTCTCTCACAATTCTGTGGTTATCAGTGCATCTTCACCCTTCCTTGTTCATGTGTGAGTTCACTTCTTTTCATTAATCTGTTCGTTGGGCGTAATACAAACAACATAATCCCCTTTCCTACAAAACACTTACAACCCAGTGTCTTCTTCTAATCCCACAGCACCGCAGGGAGAATTTCATTTTCTGTACTCTCATTAAAAAAAAACTTTTTGTTATGTTCTTCTTTTGATTCTATTTCCGCTTGGATTACTCCAGGTATTCATTGTTCTAAGCCAGGAATGAAATTATTTCTGAGGCTTGATCCATCCATCATCCATCCATCCATCCTTCCATCCATCCATCCATCCATCCATCCATCCATCCATCCATCAATCCTTCCTTCCTTCCATCCATCCATCCATCCATCCATCCATCCATCCATCCATCCATCCATCCATCCATCCATCCATCCATCCTTCCATCCATCCATCCATCCATCCATCCTTCCATCCATCCATCCATCCATCCACCCACACTTCCCACCGACCCATCCGTACATCCACCCACCCATCCAACCATCTTTTCTTCTTATCTTTTTTTTAATCCAACAGATATTTTGCCAGATCTCCCATGATGCTGGCCATCTTTTGCTGCGCGTATCTGAGACAGGCTTGGGAGGGTGTTCTCTATTTCCTAACATAAGGGATGTCCTTGTCCTAAGCTTGGGTGGATGTGGCTCTCAGAAGGGTCCATGCACCTGGAGTTCACTGGTGAGCCCTACTCATAATGTCAACTTTACATCCCCAGTCATGAGTAAAGGTGGGTGAGCAAATAGATGAGCAGGGAGAGCAGAACCGAGCCAAGAGTCTGTTTTGGCTCTTAGAGCCCATGCACGAGCTGAGCCCTGAAAACATTTGCAATGTAAATCATACAACAAACATCACGTAAAATATGATAAAGTCTCTTCAAAATTCCAAAAAGTGTATTTCTTGAACCATCATCATATAAAACTTTATTTTGGCACATATCCATAAAAGCACATGAAATCAGAAGCATCTGGGCAATAAACATTAAAACATCACAATAAATGTAATTAAGAAATCCAGAATAAAATATGTTGTCCCGCTCTGGTTAGATTTTGGCATTAGACCTCTCGTTCAGAGTTAGACTTAGACCCTTGGGGCATATTCTCAAGGACTTATCACTGAGTTATCAGCACTTTATAGCAGCCAAAGTGGCGATAAATTAATCGCCCCATTCACAAGCTTGTGCTAACAGCTCATATCACCAGTTTACCTGCGATAGCAGCCGCAAAAAACATCGCCACAGATGAGCCCGTCAACTATCGCTGATGAGATGCAGAGTAGGCGTTCCGTGTAAAAAGCAGCAAAAACACCACTCTGCAACATTCTGAACAACCAGCCAGATCGGCGATAAGATCCCAAAACATGCAATAAGGTGCGTTAGCAGCGTTGATTTAACACCTGCTCCTACCTGGTGTAAAGTCGGTCGACAACCTGCACCATAAAAGGGTGCCCAGCCCAGAGCCACACCAGAAGAACAACAAATGCCATGGAACTACTGATCATGCAGTCCGGAGCCCCAAGAGGGCCACAACACCCACCGCCACCACATCCAGGCCCGCCACCGACCCGGACCCGCTCCACTCCCCCCCCGGACTACCACAGAGGCAGCGCAGACAAAGACAGCAGACTTTTAGAAAACGCACCAACCACACAGACCTAACACCAAAGGATGTCATTGCCCACTACAAGCTCAAAAGGACAACCATACTCCGAATCCTAACCATCATAGCCCATAGGCTGACGGTACCAACACAGCAGACAACCAACATCTCACCTCAGTCAAAGCTGCGGGCTGTGCTGCATCTGTTGGCCTCTGGTACCTTCCAACCAACAACTGCCAGTGTCGGAGGAGTCTCACAGCCAGCCCTATCAAAGTTCCTCACAACTGTATTGGATGCCATCATCAGCTTGGTACCCCAGTACCTTCCCTACCCCCATTCTGCTCAGGAACTGTTGGAGACCAAGCAAGGCTTCTACACCATAGCTGGCTTCCCGCACGTGTTGGGGTAATTGACGGCACACAAGTCCTACTTGTGCTGCCTGCAGACACTGCACACAATTACCGCAACAGAAAGCACACGCATTCCATCAATGTGCAGGCAACAGTGGACCACCGGGGACTCTTCACCAATGTCGCCGCCAACTTCCCAGGCAGTGTGCATGATTCCTACATCTTACGACAGTCCATCATCAACCAGCGCTTCCAGGATGGAACCTACAGAAATGCTCTGCTCGTTGGAAAGTTCCAAGTGAACACACCACACACCCCAAATCCACAATCATTCAACTTACAACTCTGGGAATGCACACGTTACAAACTCACATACAACATGCCAAACAAAATGCCCACCCACCAGACACGACAGCACAACGTACTGTGGTAACCTGGGCTAGCCATGTACATAAGCCGTCAACGGCATGGAACCTCAGCCACACAATAGCAGAATGTGGGGAGAGGTGGGAACCAGGCATGTGCAAAGGAAGCAAGTGACCCATGAATGAGAATGTACACAATGCCAAGTGTGGCGTGGATGTGCTGGCCAGAGTGCAGTATGTAGACCACAGACATATCCATGTCGACATACACTGCTGGTGTTTATAGTGTAGTGGACAGTGGATGCTACCATGTCACCCCAGCCAGTGAGGACGATCGCTGGAATGTAGCTTGTTACGTCCCCCCCTGCAAACGTGAGCGGAGTGGGCTGGCCCAGCATACAACAGTCCAGCGTTGGGGTGTGGTTAATCAACCCGGGGCTCTGGGCATGGTTGGGTGTTGCCTTGCCAAGGAGGTAACTAATGCATGTGTTTCTGTTGTAGTGTATGTGCCACCTGTCCCACAATGGACAATGTTGCAATGTAGCATGCTCCCGGAGTGCGGGCTCGGCCGAAGGGGTAAATGAGGGAGCACAAACCCGCTCGGGGTCCGGGATCATACCTGCCAACTGTTGTGTTTGTCGCTGTTACCGCAGCATAAGCCAAAGGTCTACCCTCAAATGCATGGCGAGTGCAGCCAGCCATGATCTTCACATCTGTATCTGCCCTATCCTTACGGATGTACGCTGTTACAACGCATGCTTTTACCACGCATGCCGATACAACGCAAGTTTTACAACGCAAGCCATTACAACACATTGCTTTGGGGGGTGCTGGATAGTGAATAGTTTAATTTACTATTCCAACTCCAGTCCCCGTGGATAGTAGGGAAGGTGTTGGATAGTAAATTAAACTATTACTTATCCTAGAGCGCCCCCCAGTGCAATGCGTTGTAATGGTTTTCGTTGTAAAACCTGCGTTGTAAAAGCACTGTGTGGTAAAAGTTGCATGGTAAAGGATGTTCCCCATCCTTACCATAGGCCTATACACATGTGACCATCCACCTTCAGCGCACAACATCACTGTGTCGTTGTGAGGCTTGTGGACATGCGCAGACAGGCATGACAATGGTGTGCCGTAGGGGTGCAAGTGATGCAACCGCGCTACACACACTAGTGACTATGCTCGGGGGGAGGGAAGAGCAGCAGTGAGGCTACGTAATACACATTGATGCCGCTCATTTGCTACAAGCAGTACATGTCAAACATGAATCACTAAGTCACACATATCACACACCAATGAACCAGTGAGCCTGCCAACATGTCATGCATGACCAACTATTGACTCATGTCTCTCTGCACTGTTACAGGCGATCAAGGGTATGCACTCTGCGCTTGGATGATGACACCTCTCTAAGCCGCGAACACACAGGCCCAAAGACAGTACACTGCGGCCCACAAACACACCAGGGGCATGGTGGAACGCACATTTGGTGTGTTGAAGTCATGTTTCAGTTGCCTGGACAACAGGTGGAAGGCTCCTGTACAGCCCAGACATAGTGTGCAAGATGATCGTTGCATGTTGTGTGTTGCACAACATATGCGTACGCAGCAATGCCCCATGGATGGTATACACCCGTTACAACGGATCTTTTACTCCGCACTACCATTACAACGCGACCATTACTCCGCATACCATTACAACGCATTGCGCTGGGGGGCGCTCTAGGATAGGGAATAAGTATAATTTACTATCCAACACCTTCCCTAGGGTCCACGGGGACTGGAGTTAGAATAGTAAATTATACTTACCACTATCCAGCGCCCCAAGGCGCTATGCGTTGTAACGGTATGCGGAGTAAAAGTCGCGTTGTAATGGTCTGCGGAGTAAAAGTATGCGTTATAATGTCATACATCCCCCATGGATACGGGTGTCAGATGCACCGAACGATGATGATGTAGATGAGGCAGGTGGATCACACCCCACTGCAGCCACAGCAGGAATAACCCGTAGGAACACTGTTAGACCTGGCACCTTGGCGTGAGTCTCCCTTCCACTTTTTCTGCTGATGTGCCTCAGATGTTTTGCTGGTGTTCGATGCTCAGGGCACTGCGCCACGGCCAATCCAGGCCGCAACCGGGTGTTGTTTGGACTGGACGCGTTCAGTGCCGCCTACCTGGATGACATCGCAGTGTTCAGCAGTACGTGGGAGGAACACTTGCGACACCTGTGGGAAGTGCTGGCGGCTCTGCGCTAGGCAGGCCTCACGATCAAGGCAAGCAAGTGTTAGATCGGGCAGGGTTCAGTGGTGTATTTGGGACACCAAGTTGGGAGCGGCCAGGTGGCGCCCCTTCAACCCAAAATCCAAACCATCCTGGCTTGGGGAGCCCCCAAGACCCAAACGGAGGTAAGGGCCTTCCTCGGACTCACCGGGTACTACAGGAGGTTCGTCAAGGGATACGGCACCATCGTTGCCCCCTTGACCGAGCTGACTTCGAAGAAGCAGCCCCGGAAAGTGATCTGGACTGACGCCTGTCAGGTAGCGTTCGACACCCTGAAGACGGCCATGTGCACGGCGCCCGTGCTCCTGGCTCCTGATTTCTCCAAAGAGTTCGTAGTGCAGACAGACGCTTCAGAACATGGGATTGGGGCTGTCCTCTCACAGACGACTGAGGAGGGCTGGGATCACCCTGTGGCCTTCATCAGTCGGAGATTACTTCCACGGAAACAGAAGTGGAGTGCGATTGAGCGGGAAGCTTTTGCTGTGGTCTGGGCCCTGAAGAAGCTAAGACCCTACTTGTTTTGGTCTCACCTCCGAGTTCAGACGGACCACAGGCCCCTCAGATGGTTGATGCAAATGAGGGGTGAGAACCCAAAACTGTTGAGGTGGTCCATTTCTCTACAGAGTATGGCCTTTACGGTGGAACACCGCCCTGGCATAGACCACGCCAATGCTGACCGTCTGTCAAGGTTTTTCCGCCTTAGTGATGAGGAACTCCCTGGGCAAGGGTAGTTCTCCCCACATTTCAGCTGGAGGGGACACGTGTTAGACCTGGCACCTTGGCGTGAGTCTCCCTTCCACTTTTTCTGCTGATGTGCCTCAGATGTTTTGCTGGTGTTCGATGCTCAGGGCACTGCGCCACGGCCAATCCGGGCCGCAGTGCAAGTGCTCCCAATGTAAAGTATATGTGCAATTGATTTCCACGATTGGCTTATTTGGTCTACTATCAGTCCCCAGTAACGTGCACGAGGAGTGCCGGGGCTTGTAGATACAAATGCTGCTAGTGGGCCTGCAGCGCTCGGTGCACCACCCACAGAAGCGGCCTCGTAAGTCATGACTCCGCCATTGCAGACCCCGCGTACAGTCCCGTACTGTCACGCCGACTGCGCAAGTGCCCACACTTGCCAGTGCCTGAACCTTCCCTAACCTCCTGTAACGGGGTCCCCCTTGCGCGGCCCGCCATAGGGCGCGAACTGACCAACTGTGACCCCCCCCCTTTTCTTTCCACAGCCCACGCAATATTCGAAGTGGACTGGCCCAGACAACTACAGCTGCGATGAGGAAGACGTCTGGCCCTTTAACCGGTCCGGAGGTGGGGAAGAGGCGGAGCCTCGCAGGTGGATAAAGAAGGAGAACGCCCAGCACCAGGTGTGTCTATACACCGGAGGAGCGGTCAGAGCGGAGAGGTGCGGAGTGGCGGGAAGCAGAGAGGAGGAGCGGAGAGAAGAAGGACGGGAGAGCAGAGAAGAGGAGCGGAGGCGTGGAGGAAGCGGAGAGAGCGAGTTCAAGCAGAGCGGCGGTATCAGGTGGATCGACGAGACCAGTCTCCCTGAAGGAGAACCGACGGATCGGGAGTGGAGCTGGGAGCAGATCTCCGAGAGCAGCTCGGAACGCGCCTTGACGGCGAGAGAAGACACCGAGAGAGCAGAGGAAGAAAAGGGAACGCCTGGAGGCCAACAACTCGCGCCGCCCAGCCGTACGCCAGGAGGGGTACGGCTTACTGAGGTGCGTAATCGCTTCCTGGGGTGGTTCACCGATAAAGCTAGAAGTCTCACGGAAAGGGGGGGGAGGAACCTGCGGGTAGGCTCCCGGGAGTATCGCACGAGCACTCACCCTCCTCCTTGATTTACCTTATCAGACTAGGATCATTGCACTGTGTGTTCTCCCTCACTACCCCTCCCAGTGTGCCTACTACCTACCTGTGGTGCAACTCTGATACTTGCCTCTCTTTTCCTTTTTCCCCTTTGGCGTCGGCGTGGGTGGCCAGCACGGAGCCTCCAGAGCCCCCTAGACGGAGGAGCCCGATTCTGAAGAGAGAAGAAGGAGCACGTAGAAAAACACGCAAAGAAAGAAGCAGATCACCACGAAGGACCGCAGTGCGCAAAACCTGTACCGATGCCCTGTATGACCAATTAAAATCCAGAGTCACAAAAACACGTCTCCTGCCCTTTTCTGGTCCCGCGCTTACACCTCCATATCAGTCGCCCCTATGGTAGGCCTACGGGCAGGGTGCATTGAAGCGTAAGGTAGGACAAGCCTAGAGTGTGGCATGTCCTCATAGTGAATTGCCGCCCTTTTCGTTCTTCACCATGGAAGGGTACCGGTTCTCTTAGGCCAAGATGAGCTGTCGGAGCTATTACACGCTATAGTCCCGGCAGACTCAGGGAACACGGTAGCAGGTCGAGTTTAGTATGCCTGAACTCAGAATAATAAAATACTTCCTTTAGTAAGGTTTATTTTAATATCCTGTGTTTGCAAATGCTACTGTTAGAAAGATAGCCTTTGCGCGCCTAACTATTTAGCCCGCCTCTGCCAGGATGTGTATCTGTTGTCTGGGTTTGTGTGAGTGACAGGGCTGGGAGATTCCCGGGGACAGTTGGGACCCCCAGGTGGTGAATAGGGTGCTTGTGCCAGGATGGGTGGGCGGAGTAGTCCTTGACTCTGAGTAGGGTTGTGCTCCACCACCACAATGCTGGCTCCACCCCCTTGCGGAGCGTCTGATGTCCCTGCCCGCACTCTGAAAGAAGACGGCAGCTTCCCGTAAACAGAGTACTCCAGAACCGGGTTGAACCAGGCTTAGGCCCGCTGGCCTGCAAAGACAAAAGAATCGCAGTATAAATATAGGATAAATATAGGAGCTCCGCTCCTTACAAATCAGATCCAGTTTTGCCCACGACGAACCTCTGCCTGACTAGAAGGACCAAGAGAAGCTGAAGGACGGAAACCGGTCTGAATCCTGTAAGACTGGCCTGCAGTGTGCCTTGCTGAGAACGGAGAGGAAAGGACCAGAAAGGACTTTCGGGGGGAGACAGAGAGGTCGTGGGGCACGACAGCAAACCAGAAGGACCCCAAACCACTGGACTTTTGATAACACCTCTAGTGAGGAAGAAGAAGAGACACCACAAGGCAATCGTGTAAGATTCCAGCAACAGAATCAGAGCAACGAGGACCTGGGCGCCCTTTTGAGGTCTTTTTTGTCCCAAGGCCAAAGGAACAACTATCGTGGGGGAGGTCAGGTCGGGGGAAGAGGCAGAGGAAACCAACCCAATCAAACGAACCAGCAACGCCCACAATGGCAAACATTTTCACCCAGGCTGACCCGCAGCAGAGGCAGAATTCAGAAATAACAGCTAACATTGTAGTTAACCTGTCGGATCATGTCCTTACAGTAAATGAAGAAAGAGTACTCAACAAGGGCCTTGGATTCATTCCCACCCCCATTCACGATGCTTTTAAATGTAGGGTGGAATTCCACGAAACCATGAGAAGAATTAAGTTAAAGAAATTTTTCAAGAATAAGGAACTATTGGATAGTACTTCTTACAATACCAACTTAAGAAATCCCTCAACCTTCTGCCCCCCTGCCTCATCGACTGGTCCTGAAATAGTTGTGTTTGAGTCACGTGTCTTGCAAGATATAGACAGAATAGAGCAAAGTCAGAATCATTTTGTACACAAAAATATGTCAAGGGAAGATTGGGAGGCGGTTAAAGGCCTCCAAAACAACCATAACTTGACGATAAAGTCAGCAGACAAGGGCGGGGCAATTGTCTTGCTCAATACAGCTGACTATGAGGCAGAAGTGATGCGATTGCTGAATGTAAGGACCAACTACCAGCCGCTCAATAAAGACCCCCTGGAAGATCTACAAAAAACTATCCGTGAGATGGTAGGAACAGCTAAGGAAAAGAAGTGGATTTCTGTAAAAGAGGCGGAGTTCCTGGTGAATACCAACCCCAGGACTCCGGCCTTTTACATACTTCCAAAAATCCACAAACCCACACGTCCGCCTCCTGGACGTCCTATTGTCGCAGGGATTCAATCTGTGCTCGAACCACTTTCCCAATGTGCGGACTTCTTCTTGAGAGAATCAGTTGTCAACCAGAGATCATTCGTTAAAGATACCTCTGATATCTTGAATGTTCTGGAGGAGTTCCAGTATGACCCCACTGAGGAATTCTTTGTCACGATTGACATTGAATCTCTATACACCTGTATACCCCAGGACGCGGTGCTGGTGGCAGCAGCCCGCGCCCTGGGGCAACAAGAATGGTTCTACGACACCACGCAGGCATTCGTACTTCAATGTGTAGAGTTGGCCCTCACAAGAAATTACTTTGGCTACAAAAACCAGCTGTACCTCCAGGTGTCGGGGACATCGATGGGGGCCACTATGGCCCCCAGTATAGCCTGCATTTACGTCGGGCAGTTTGAGGAGCACGTCATCTATCATGATAACAACCCCTTCCAGAGTCACCTCCGGCTCTGGAAGAGATATATAGATGACGTGCTCTGCATCTGGTCAGGCACGGAGGAACTTTTGTTTGAATTCCTTACGTGGCTGAATGTGCAGAATGTTAATCTCAAGTTCACCTGGACCTATGACAGACATAAGGCAGTGTATCTGGATCTTGACATCGAGTACAGCAATGATAAGATCAACACATGTGTGCATCAGAAACCTACCAATAGGAACTCTCTCCTCTCCTATAATTCTTTCCACCCTAGGGCACTGAGAGATTATCTGCCCGTAGGGCAATTTCTGAGATACAGACGCAATTGCTCCTCTACCAATACTTTCCTTGAACAATCGGAGGATTTGGCTTCTAAACTCACCAACAGGAATTACCCTCGCAAAGACGGTAAAGCGAGCCAAAAAAAGAGCGCTTAATACTCCTAGGAGCGCGCTGTTGGAGAAAGTGGTCAAACTCAGGGAAGAATGTGTACCAGTGGTGATGACATATGACCCTATGGCAAACAAAATCAGACGGTCTATTCGGAAACATTGGTCCTTGCTGTCCAATAATGACTTCAAAATGCCTCCTCCTAGATTTGCCTTCAAGAGGGCGGGCAATCTAAAGGATAAACTTGTTCATTCTCGAGCTCCCACTGACAGAACTAATTCTACTTCCACGGTCCCAAACGGCCATTATCCATGTGGGATGTGTTCTGTGTGTCCGCTCACTAAGAAAAGCACGAGTGTGACACTGACATCCGGGAGGGAATGGTTCTTGAACCAGTTTAGCAATTGTAATTCAACACAAGTAGTGTACAGATTAACCTGTCAATGTGGTTTACACTACATTGGTCTCACATCTAGAAAAATCAAGGTGAGGGTCCAAGAACACCTCAGCACCATTAGAGCTGGCAAATTAACTACAAAGCTGGTGCAGCACTGTTTTACAGAAAAGTACACCTTTAACTGGACAGTGTTAGAAAAAGTCAAGGGTACCCCCCAGAATATTGAAGGCATCCTACTTGCTAAGGAATCTCGTTGGATTTACAATGAAAAAACTGACCAAATTGGGCTCAACGAAATTATAGAATGGAACATGGTCAAATTGTGAGCTGCCTATCTGTCTCTGCAGGTTCTATGTCCTCTTTGGTATGGAACACATACAATGGTCCCTGTCTGTTCAGTGGAGATTCTGTTCTGTGTTGACAGGGTGATGGTTTGATACATATAGATAGGGACGGAGTCGCCATTGTTGCACAGCAGTAAACGATACCTAGACATTGACATTATCAGTGGGGTGTCTTTTGAATATAATATGCTCTCTGCTACCCCTTTATACTAGGTCACACTTGAAGATGGCCTCCGAGCCCAGCACTGTAACAGTATGAGATCAGAGAAATAACACGAACACATCTAATACCACCCTATAGCACGACTGCATATAACAGATACATCAAGGGTGGATCTACCAGCTATGTGATCATTGGGAACAGGACTTTTATAAATAGAAACCGTTCTTGAGAAAAATCATGTGTACATAATGGGGAAATAATGTCGACTTTTTCCTTTTACTCACGCTATGAACGAGTATTGTTGGGACCTTATGGTGTACTATCAGCTGGGGGCACTACGAGGGCACAGGAGTCCTTTTCAGGCTCGAGCCCGTTTAAGTTCACCAGCTTAAGATGGCCGCCACGTTTGGCGGTAGTATCACGTGACATGAGGACATGGGCGTATACCGCCGGCAGTTGCTATATTGACGAGCCCGGACATTGGAGAGTTGAGGTTGAGGAAGAGCACCTACGTTTTGGTAGTACGGTGAGGAGGAGGCAATGAAACCTGAGGATACGCGTGCCGAGATGGGGGTCAGGGTCCCTTGGTTGTTGCTGTCTTGGTTATTTTAATTACCCGTGGTATACGGGGAATACAGCTCAATGGTCATGGCACGAATAATCAGAGAGACAGGTTTGGCTGTTGCCAGACGGTAACTCGAGACATACAAGCTATTAGACGCGTGCAAGGGGGATAGTGTGTACGGTGTGTGGACAGCACGATCACTATGTAAATGCGTGCGCAACCCCCTTTTGAATACTTTCCTGACACGGCTGAATGGGGATGGTTGGAGTTTATAGAACGTTTAACATGAGGCTCAACCACTAAAATGTCGTTTTTTTACACAAGGACAAGACGGATGTTTGGGTCTTTGATTTGCAAATGTTGTGCAAACATGAAATTTGTTTCTTAATAGAAAGCTTAAGGATAAGCTGAGGTCATAGCTCACGATTGGAGCACCCTGACATCTTTTCAAGCCCTGAGCAGCTGGTATGCGCAACTTGGCTGTCTCTGGGTAATAGCAGTTGTGTATATATTTTTTCATTTTCACATACAGATTGCTAACACCAGGTTCACATGATTTTAAATAGTTGTTTCTTCGCCTGTTTTCTCCTTTGACAGCATACACTGAACTAGTGTCCAAAAGTGGAGTGGTGGCACAAGAGTGCAGCCCTGATGAAACTGCTTAACAAGCTATAGCAGTGAAACATGTCGGCACTGGCAATAGGTAATGGTAGGCATGAATAGCTACCAGCCTTTTTAGACACCATAGCATAAGTAATTCCCTATAAATAAAGTTGGTTAAGGGGACTTTACGCTTGGTTTTTAAGCACTTCTTTATGTTTTGTGTTTGTCACTAGCAGATATCACTGCTATCCACTGTTTGTCACAATTTCTGTTGTTTGTTGTGGACACTCCTTTTCTTTCCTCTTTTTCTTTGAGAGGCAAGTGACGACCGATGATGAGACAGGGGCCTGTCTGGAAATTTCATACCAGTTACCCCGTTGGTGGTGTTTCCGTGAGGTGTCACTTGTCTCTCACACATTTTTTCTAAGGAGAATTTAGTCCAACACGAATGTGTGGACACGTGTGACCAACACATGTAGGTCACGAGTGTTGTTGTTCGGTGTGGCTGTTAAGGCGAACAGGCGGAGATTTTTTTAACGTGGGCGGGAGTGCAGTGCAATATCTCCTTATAAAATGTATAAGAGATTGAGAGGTAGCAGTATATATTAACTGCCCCAATTTGGGAGTCACTGACATGTTTTGACGCCTGAGGACTGGGTCTTGTGTTGTTTGACATTTCCTGAGTGGAGGGCGACCCTTTCCTCTTACCCTCTGAGCTCCTATTGTGTTTTTGATGGCCTGCAGTGGTGCCTTGCTGAGAACGGAGAGGAAAGAACCAGAAAGGACTTTGTAGACTTGTGCCCGAAACGATCTCCAAGGGCTTGATCGAGAACTTGCCCCCTGAACGGAACCCCAGGACCATTGGGTTCTATCTGCTTGTGCCCCTCTGCTGTTGGGCCTTAGTTCTTATTCCCTCGCCGGAGTTGTGACTCGGGTGCCTTCGCCCCCTCCCAGGTCGTGACAGCTAGGAGCCTGGTCGCCCCGCCGTAGAGAGCCCGCTCCCCCTGAGTCGCTCTCCGCTTCAGTGCCGGGCCGCCTGCTCTCCTGTCATCTCGCCGCTAACGGAGCGCGTTGTGCACCTCTCATCTTCTCCCGCCGGAATCTGCACGGAGCGCATTCCATAGCCTCGGACGGTCCGTACGTCGTAACGTACCCGACTGTCTCGCTTTGCCCTCCTGCATACAAAGACCCGTACCGCACCTCAAGAAAGGCCTCCCCGTACAGTGGTACCGGAAGCCTGGTGTTGCACCCATCTGTCGTAGAACATGACACCCCTCACAGATCCACGAGTACGACCGAGCGTGCTAAGAAGTAGTACGCCCCGCAGGCCTGAACGGCGCCTCGCCCCGTGAGCTGCATCGACCCCGGATCGCCGCAACCCTCCACAGTCCTGCTCCTCCACCTCGCACCTCGAGGGGGACCTGAGCCGGAGAGATCCTCTGGAGAACCGTCGGCCTCGTTCGGAGTCCGCCCTCACCAGCCGCGCCTGAAACGCCTCGGACTTCCACAAGCAAGGTACACTTGAACTCCGTCCCGAGTTCACATCGGATCCAGGGTCCGCAACGTTCTTATTTCCCTGTCATCGTACCTTGCTGAACCACGAACATTTAAAGACTAAAGCTTGCCTAAGTATCATCTGTTGGCCTCAAATCATTATATGTTACATGGTCTTGTGATAATCCTGCTTGAATCTATCTTTTATATAAAGTATACGTATTTTTGATACAACTACACGACTGGTGTCCCTTTGTGGTGGGTCAGTGGGTTTACTGTGTGTGATCATAAATGCTTAACTTAGTATCGCCCTGAGGATTAGCCTTGTCTGCTCGCGCCACACTACCTAGAGGGTGAGCAGGGGTTATTCGAAGGAGTAGTTCCCTTGCCCTGACGTGGAGCTGAGGGTCCCTGCTTGTCACAAGTGCATACCTGTGCCAACCAGAGACCTCAGGTTCCAACATTGGTACCAGCGGTGAGGATTTCGGATTTGCATTTGTGATTTATATACAGTGAATTACTGATCACCACGTAGTGAGAGCAGACCAAGTAATGAGCCACAGATTACGTCCTTGCCGAGAGATCTCCAATATCCGAAACCATGCCTGGTTCACTCCCCGTGAGAGCACTCTCTGTTATCTCTGGAATTGACGAAGTTGACTGGGAAGGGCTTGAGCAGCTGAAGCTTGATCAATTGAAAGCCCTGTGCGAAAAGTTCCGAATCTCCCAAGCGGGCTGCAAAAGCAGAGCCCAGCGCATCAAGGCATTCATAGCTTGGTAGGAGTCGAGAGAGCCAGAAAATCGGGTTGTAGTGGATCCACCCGAGAGCCTTATCGAAGTGCCGGGAGGTCTGTCGTCAGAAGAGCTGGCGGACAGGGCCGCAACCAGAGTGCATGAAGTGGAGATGGCCAGATTGAAAGGACAGATGGCAATGGAAGAGAGACGGCTCCAGCTGGAGCATGAGATACGACTAAAAGAATTGGAGCTGAAAGCAAAGAGCTTGGACGCAGCTCCTGGTGGCAGCACAACGCCAGCCCAGGTAGAGTCAAGGGTCTACGTACCGAAAGATGTGGTGAAGGAGTATTTTAAGGGGGATGACATAGGGCAGTGGTTCCGGGCCTACGAGGTAGCCATGTCCTCCCACCGGGTCCCGGAGAAAGACTGGGGAGCGGGGTTGTGGGGACAGTTCCTGACCGAGGGGCCGGATACCCTGCTAGATCTTCCTTCTGAAGAGTCCAATTCCTACCCACGTATGAAAGAAGCCCTGATGAATCGGTTTGGTTTAACTCCTGAAATGTACCGACAGCGGTTTAGGAAATGTGTAAAGATTCAAGGGGGTACGTATGTGGAGTATGTGACCTTTTTCTGCAGAGCGCTGGATGGTTGGGTGAAGGGTAGTAAGGTAAATGATTTTCAAGGGCTGCTTGATTTTATGGCATGGGAGCACTTGTCGGATAATTGTTTTCCTGAGTTACGCCAGCACCTGATCGATAGCAAGCTGTCCAACCCGAGGAAGCTTGCCGTGGAAGCGGACCGCTGGCTCAGCACCAGGGTCCACAAAGGTCCAGTGGGAGATTCAGCCAAAGGTGGGCAGGGTCCCCAGCAGAAGAGTGGGAGGGACAGGGGAAAACAGAAAGGGTTCCAAAAAGGCCCCCAAAGTAATCCCCAAGGGAACCAAGGGAAAGGTTCTCAGCCTCCTCAACCCCCGAAATCAACCGGGGCCCGACAGGTAAACCTGTTCAAAGAGGGCCCATCGCCTGTTTTAGGTGTGGCGACCTGGGTCACATTGCCTCTGACCCTAAGTGTCGCTTGTTTGCAAAACCCGCACCCACTGGTGCTCTACCCCGGCAACTAGCTAATGTTAACTTTGGGGAGTAAGTAGCCGTCCAACTGGGTGGGGATCCCGTTCAGATGACCCTAGTCTCGCTAGGAGACAGTGAGATGGTCCCCGAAAACTACCTGCCCAATAACACTCAAAAATATGCGCAGGTAGTGACCATCAACGGTAAGAAGGCGGAGGCTCTTCGAGATACAGGAGCCAGTGTGACTGCAGTGAGGCAGCACCTGGTGTCTCAGGAGCAGGTAGTACCGCACGCCTACTGTAGGGTTGTCAATGCTGACAATTCTGAGAGCCAATGTCCGATGGCTCAGGTTCCCTTTGAGTGGGGGGGGTCTCTGGTACTCTGCAAGTCGCTGTGAGGACCTCCATGCCTTTAGATTGTCTGCTAGGGAACGATTTGGAGAACTCCCCTTGGGGAAAGGTGGAGAAAACGACTCATCTGCGGATGTTGGGTCTACCCGACTGGGCGTGAGTGACCACATGGTCCATGGCAGCCAGTAGGGGTGTCGAAGAGGTCCTGGAGCTTGAGGGAGAGGCCCAGGAAGCGGCCTTAGAGAGAAGGCGTAGGGGCGCGGACAGCCGGCTCCCAAAGTTCCCACGGCCCAGGAAGAAGCAGACCTCGAGGGGGATGCCCCGGAGCCTACCGGGGAACAGATCGCCGAACTGGGAGACCTGCCTGAGCTGACCCATTGGCAGCAGGAAGGGGGTCCCTCCAGGGAGGAATTCTGCAAGGAGCAGAGAGAGTGCCCTTCTCTCGTAGGGATGCGGCAGCAGGCTGCAGACCATGCCAATGGTGTTCAGTCCGGGAAACACTTGGTCTACTGGGAGAACGATCTCCTGTATTCAGAGCCTAAGGCTGCTGAACCTGGGTCAGCCCGTGTGCTGGTGGTACCCCAGAAGTTCAGAGCCTTCCTACTGGGTTTGGCTCACGATGTGCCGTTAGCAGGACATCTGGGGATGGACAAGACCTATGACAGGCTTGTCACCCACTTTTACTGGCCCCAGATGCACAGGAGCTCAGATGCTCACTGTAGGACATGCTCGACTTGCCAAGCCAGTGGTAAGTGTGGAGGGAAGAACAAGGCTCCCCTCCAACCATTCCCCGTCGTCAGTACCCCATTCCAACGAGTGGGAATTGACATTGTGGGGCCTCTGGACCCCAAGACAGCCCTGGGCAACAGGTTCATCCTGGTCTTGGTGGACAATGCCACCCGGTACCCTGAAGCCATCCCTCTGAGGACAGTGACAGCCCTCGTGGTGGGACGAGCGCTGATAGGAATTTTCTCACGAGTAGGATTCCCTCTAGAGGTGGTGTCTGACAGAGGTACTAACTTCATATCGAAATATATGAAGTCCCTTTGGCAAGAGTGTGGGGTAATGTACAAGTTCACCACCCCTTACGATCCCCAAGGAAACGGGTTGGTTGAAAGATTCAACCGAACCTTGAAAGGCATGATCATGGGCCTAGAAGGACCGATGAGGCGTAAGTGGGACGTCCTCTTGCCATGCCTGCTGTTTGCATACCGAGAGGTGCCACAGAAGTCGCTCGGGTTCGGTCCCTTTGAGCTTCTATGCGGTCACCCGGTCCGAGGACCTCTGAGTCTGGTTCGGGAAGGCTGGGAGCAATCTCCCAGGAAACCTCCCCAAAATGTATATAGCTACATGCTGGACTTCCGAAACCAGACCAGGCGCTTCAGGAAACTTGCTGAGGGAAACCTGGAAGCCAGCCAGGAAGAGATGAAGCGGTGGTACGACCGGAATGCCACTCTGGTGGAGCTTCAACCTGGACAAAAGGTGTGGGTCTTGGCCCCAGTGGAGCCCTGTGCACTTCAGGATAAGTGGACGGGTCCATTTGAGGTTGTGGAGCGCAAGAGTCCTGTCACCTACCTGGTGAACTTGCAAACTCCCAGGAACCCTTTGAGGGTCCTACATGTTAACCGCCTTAAGCCCCACTTGGAGAGGTCCGAAGTGGGCATGCTGTTGGCAACCGATGATGGAATGGAGGAGGAGACCGAGCCTCTTCCGGACCTCTTGGTGGCCTCCGAGCGAGACGGGTCAGCGGATGGAGTTAACCTCTCACCCTCCCTGACCCCTGAACAGCAGAGTGATTGCCGCCAGCTGCTGGGGCAATTTTCTGACTTGTTCTCCCTGGTTCCTGGTGTCACAGATTGGTGCGTCCATGATGTGGACGCGGGAGACAGCTTGCCGGTGAAGCACAAGGCTTACCGTGTGACTGACAGGGTACGAGCCTGCATCAAAGAGGAAGTCTCGAAGATGTTTGCTCTTGGGGTGATTGAGTCCTCCAGCAGTCCTTGGGCCAGCCCAGTGGTCTTGGTCCCGAAGGCTGCGACGCCGGGAGCCACGCCCGAACTACGGTTCTGTGTGGACTATCGAGGACTTAATTCGGTCATGAAGACCGACGCGCACCCCATCCCCAGAGCTGACGAGCTCATCGATCGGTTGGGGGCTGCCCGGTACCTCAGTACGTTTGACTTAACGTCTGGGTACTGGCAGATCGCCTTAACTGACGGGGCAAGGAGAGGTCCGTGTTTTCAACCCCAGATGGGCACTACCAATTCCGGGTTATGCCCTTCGGGATGAAAAACGCCCCTGCCACCTTCCAGAGGTTGGTCAACCGGGTGTTGTTTGGACTGGACGCGTTCAGTGCCGCCTACCTGGATGACATCGCAGTGTTCAGCAGTACGTGGGAGGAACACTTGCGACACCTGTGGGAAGTGTTGGCGGCTCTGCGCTAGGCAGGCCTCACGATCAAGGCAAGCAAGTGTCAGATTGGGCAGGGTTCAGTGGTGTATTTGGGACACCAAGTTGGGAGCGGCCAGGTGGCGCCCCTTCAACCCAAAATCCAAACCATCCTGGCTTGGGAAGCCCCCAAGACCCAAACGGAGGTAAGGGCCTTCCTCGGACTCACCGGGTACTACAGGAGGTTCGTCAAGGGATACGGCACCATCGTTGCCCCCTTGACCGAGCTGACTTCGAAGAAGCAGCCCCGGAAAGTGATCTGGACTGACGCCTGTCAGGTAGCATTCGACACCCTGAAGACGGCCATGTGCACGGCGCCCGTGCTCCTGGCTCCTGATTTCTCCAAAGAGTTCGTAGTGCAGACAGACGCTTCAGAACGTGGGCTTGGGGCTGTCCTCTCACAGACGACTGAGGAGGGCTGGGATCACCCTGTGGCCTTCATCAGTCGGAGATTACTTCCACGGAAAGAGAAGTGGAGTGCGATTGAGCGAGCAGCTTTTGCTGTGGTCTGGGCCCTGAAGAAGCTAAGACCCTACTTGTTTTGGTCTCACTTCCGAGTTCAGACGGACCACAGGCCCCTCAGAAGGTTGATGCAAATGAGGGGTGAGAACCCGAAACTGTTGAGGTGCTCCATTTCTCTACAGAGTATGGACTTTATGGTGGAACACCGCCCTGGCATAGACCACGCCAATGCTGACCGTCTGTCAAGGTTTTTCCGCCTTAGTGATGAGGAACTCCCTGGGCAAGGGTAGTTCTCCCCACATTTCAGCTGGAGGGGACACGTGTTAGACCTGGCACCTTGGCGTGAGTCTCCCTTCCACTTTTTCTGCTGATGTGCTCAGATGTTTTGCTGGTGTTCGATGCTCAGGGCACTGCGCCACGGCCAATCCGGGCCGCAGTGCAAGTGCTCCCAATGTAAAGTATATGTGCAATTGATTTCCACGTTTGGCTTATTTGGTCTACTATCAGTCCCCAGTAACGTGCACAAGGAGTGCCGGGGCTTGTAGATACAAATGCTGCTAGTGGGCCTGCAGCGCTGGTTGCGCCACCCACAGAAGCGGCCTCGTAAGACATGACTCGGGTCCGCCATTGCAGACCCCGCGTACAGTCCCGTACTGTCACGCTGACTGCGCAAGTGCCCACACTTGCCAGTCCCTGAACCTTCCCTAACCTCCATATCAGTCGCCCCTATGGTAGGCCTACGGGCAGGGTGCATAGAAGCGTAAGGTAGGACAAGCCTAGAGTGTGGCATGTCCTCATAGTGAATTGCCGCCCTTTTCGTTCTTCACTATGGAAGGGCTACCGGTTCTCTTAGGCCAAGATGAGCTGTCGGAGCTATTACACGCTATAGTCCCGGCAGACTCAGGGAACACGGTAGCAGGTCGAGTTTAGTATGCCTGAACTCAGAATAATAAAATACTTCCTTTGGTAAGGTTTATTTTAATATCCTGTGTTTGCAAATGCTACTGTTAGAAAGATAGCCTTTGCGCGCCTAACTATTTAGCCCGCCTCTGCCAGGATGTGTATCTGTTGTCTGGGTTTTTGTGAGTGACAGGGCTGGGAGATTCCCGGGGACAATTGGGACCCCCAGGTGGTGAATAGGGTGCTTGTGCCAGGACGGGTGGGCGGAGTAGTCCTTGACTCTGAGTAGGGTTGTGCTCCACCACCACAATGCTGGCTCCACCCTCCTGCGGAGCGTCTGATGTCCCTGCCCGCACTCTGAAAGAAGACGGCAGCTTCCCGTAAACAGAGTACTCCAGAACCGGGTTGAACCAGGCTCAGGCCCCCTGGCCTGCAAAGGCAAAAGAATCGCAGTATAAATATAGGAGCTCCGCTCCTTACAAATCAGATCCAGTTTTGACCACGACGAACCTCTGCCTGACTAGAAGGACCAAGAGAAGCTGAAGGACGGAAACCGGTCTGAATCCTGTAAGACTGGCCTGCAGTGGTGCCTTGCTGAGAACGGAGAGGAAAGGACCAGAAAGGACTTTGTAGACTTGTGCCTGAAACGATCTCCAAGGGCTTGATCGAGAGCTTGCCCCCTGAATGGAACCCCAGGACCATTGGGTTCTATCTGCTTGTGCCTGTCTGCTGTTGGGCCTTAGTTCTTATTCCCTCTCCGGAGTTGTGACTCGGGTGCCTTCGCCCCCTCCCAGGTCGTGACAGCTCGGAGCCTGGTCGCCCCGCCGTAGAGAGCCCGCTCACCCCTGAGTCGCTCTCCGCTTCAGTGCCGGGCCGCCTGCTCTCCTGTCACCTCGCCGCTAACGGAGCGCGTTGTGCACCTCTCATCTTCTCCCGCCGGAATCTGCACGGAGCGCATTCCATAGCCTCGGACGGTCCGTACGTCGTAACGTACCCGACTGTCTCGCTTTGCCCTCCCGCATACCAAGACCCGTGCCGCACCTCAAGAAAGGCCTCCCCGTACAGTGGTACCGGAAACCTGGTGTTGCACCCGTCTGCCGTAGAACGTGACGCCCCTCACAGATCCACGAGTACGACCCAGCGTGCTAAGAAGTAGTATGCCCCGCAGGCCTGAACGGCGCCTCGCCCCGTGAGCTGCATCGACCCCGGATCGTCGCAACCCTCCACAGTCCTGCTCCTCCACCTCGCACCTCGAGGGGGACCTGAGCCGGAGAGATCCTCTGGAGAACCGTCGGCCTCGTTCGGAGTCCACCCTCACCAGCCGCGCCTGAAACGCCTCGGACTTCCACAAGCAAGGTACACTTGAACTCCGTCCCGAGTTCACATCGGATCCAGGGTCCGCAACGTTCTTATTTCCCTGTCATCGTACCTTGCTGAACCACGAACATTTAAAGACTAAAGCTTGCCTAAGTATCATCTGTTGGCCTTGAATCGTTACATGTTACATGGTCTTGTAATAATCCTGCTTGAATCTATCTTTTATATACAGTATACGTATTTTTGATACAACTACACGACTGGTGTCCCTTTGTGGTGGGTCAGTGGGTTTACTGTGTGTGATCATAAATGCTTAACTTACTATCGCCCTGAGGATTAGCCTTGTCTGCTCGCGCTACACTACCTAGAGGGTGAGCAGGGGTTATTCGAAGGAGTAGTTCCCTTGCCCTGACGTGGAGCTGAGGGTCCCTGCTTGTCACAAGTGCATACCTGTGCCAACCAGAGACCTCAGGTTCCAACAAACACCATCATTGACAATTCTTCACATGAGCACGTCACATTGTGACAGTCCTTAGCAATCATGGGACAGTACAAAATGACCACAGGCAAAGCATGTGCAAATAAATGCATTCCAAGACACATTCCCTGCATACATGTCACTCATCTGTACAAGCACATCACTCAGACGAGTGTAAGTTCAACATATAGTGCTAGCAATTTAATGATTTGAAAATAGATGGTGGGGGTGCCACCTCTGTACAGAGAGGCTGTTTAGGGTGTCACGTATTCGAAATGCTAGTTTTGTGTGTCACAGATAGTACGGAATCCCACTCTTCGGCAATTCACATGCTTCGCACATCATTACATATAGGCTGTCATTTGTGACCTACAAGTGACAACAGGGCTTCTTTTGGGGTCAAATTTGTACCACCATGATGCAGGGATGCACCCTTTGACTCAGGTCCCACAACATGAGCAACATGTACGTAAGGGGGAGTCACTGCCCCTACATTCGTCCATGCTTTCATACTTGATTCATCATAGACATGTCACGTCTGTGTGGGGGAGGTGTTGTTTGTCCCTATGCAATGTGAATGGGAGATGCGGTTTCACAGTGTGTTCCATTTATGTTTACGCATTGGCGCAGTTTATACAGACTGCATGTCAATGCACATTGTGACTGTTTGTGAGGAGATGCCTATTTGATGCGGGACAATGGACATTTATTCTATATCACGGATGTGAGGCTGTACTTGTACATTGTCATCTGACCATTTTTTTCTCTACTTTCATGGTGCATTTTCACGCATGACACGTGGGAATTACAGGCCTGTCGATGGTTATCGTTGATTTTTGTCTTGCAGTTTGGGACATCGCCATTTTTTTGCGTTCGTGTTTTGAATTTTTGCTGCATCTCGTTGATCTTTACGCGGTCATTTGACGCGTTATCGTGAGACTACAACATTAACACAGCGTTATTTTCCCTCAATAGACTGCGATGTGAAGAGTTGCATTAAGCTAATGTTGCAATAATTATCACACGTTCTTGAGAATATCCCCCTGGTTGTATTGGAGGAGGATGGTGGAATCTTTGACATTAGTATGTCACATTATAGCACTGCAGTGAGAAGTACTTATGAGAAGTGATGGTTTTTTAAAATTAACCATCAGTGAACTGCCCCCACCATACCTTCCACCTGTGGAGTCCCTCAGGGCTCTTCGTTATCACCCCTGCTTTTTAATTTATATTTACGCCCCCTTCTGTACTCCCTTAGGAGGGCCAGGGTTACTATTTTCAACTACGCAGATGATTTGCAGCTCATCTTTCCTTTAAACAACAAGGACTCTGTGGTTGAATTTCAAAATACTATGTCCCACATTTTGAATTGGATGAACTGCAGTCATCTGAAACTTAACCCTGGCAAGACCGAATTGGTCTTGCCGGGACAGAGTGCTCTCAGTTGGAACCCTAGCTTTTGGCCCTCCAGTATGGGAGCTCCTCCATCCAAGTCCTCTTCGGTCAAGAGCCTGGGAATACACATTAGCGAGGACCTTTCTCTCAAAAAACAAGTAGGAGCAGTTGTCTCAGCTAGCTTTTTCCAGCTGAAGAAAATCAAGAAAATCGCCTGCTTCTTTTCCCCAGCTGCCCTCACTCAGATTGTCATCTCCCTGGTTCTGTCCAGATTAGATTTTTCCAACAGTCTTTATCTCGGCATTCAAATTGGAGAGCTAAAACGCCTTCAACTGGTTCAGAATCAGGCAGCCAGACTTCTCCTGAACCTCTCTAAGAGGCAGTCTGTCAGATCTGGCCTGAAACAGCTACACTGGCTGCCTGTGGAGCAGCGTGTGGCTTTTAAAACAGGGTGCATTTTATTCAAATCTCTGCATGACTCTGGCCCCCTTTTTATCAGGGACATGTTTAAGAGATACATCCCTTCCCGTAACCTCCGGTCTATCCACAAATCTCTTCTGACTGTCCCACCCTATAAGAGGAAACGTCTTGGAGGCAGCTGCTTTGACCATCTTGCAGCTAGCTTCTGGAACTCTCTTCCCCTCCACCTGAAACTGAACGATAACATCCTCAGTTTTAGACACTCCCTGAAAACTTGGCTTTTCACTCAGGCGCACTGCTGAGCTGCTCCCCCTCTACTGTGACCTTTGCGTTCGTTCCTTCCTATAGCGCCATGAAGCCTCCGGGCGTACGAGCGCTTACAAATACATATTAACATTAACATTAACATTAACAAGAGGCAAGACGCTTGTCTTGTAAATCCAGTATGTGGCCCAGATTATTATAGTAGAAACATTATAGTCTATTAAATCAAACAAAGTAAGTTTTGTACAACGGTTATTCTGAACTCAAATATTTGAAAGTGCTTTAATATGCGATTATGAAGAAAAAGGAGTTTGGTGAAATAAAATATTTGCTTAAGAATCACACAATTTAAGAGAGAAAGCTGCGCTTTATTCAGCTTTTCTGGTTTCACTTTGTGCAAATCAGCCTTTAAATGGGTATCTGTTTATTTTTCCTTATGTTAAGGCTTTGTTTTTTGTGTATTCTTCTGCAGTTGTTATAGAACACAAACTTAATCCAAAGGTGTTGGAGTGTTTTACATGAATACCAGTTATGTTACACAAAGTCACATTCATTGTTTATAGACACATGGAGATTAACAGCTAGATTCATTATAGTCCCGTTTTGCGAGTCCTTAATAGCGATTATTAAGGAATCGCTATTAAGGACTTGCAAAACGGGATTCATGTAGAAATGGCACAAAATATTGCGATTCCTACATCATCCTTATTTGCAATTAGCAATTTGCTAATTGCAAATAAGGATGCGATTTCAAAGGTGCCAGGGGTGACCAAAGGACACCCTGTAGCACCCCTGAAAAGCAAATATACACAGGTGTTGCGCACACACATGTCCAAAGGACATGTGTGTGTGTAACATGCAACTGAGAAAAATGCACTAAAGTGCTTTTTTCTATTTTTTCGCTATTTACCACGAAGTCAGACTTCGCGGTAAATAGCGGCCAAAATTTGCGAATTCGCAATTTAAAAATGGTTAATGAATTGCATTTAAGGAATCTCAAATAGAGATTCCTTAAATGCTATTCCTTGCAAATTTGCGAATTTGCTATTAGCGATTTTTGCATTTGCGATGATGAATCCCAAATGCAAAAATTGCGCTTGCAAAGGGCCAGATTCTCAGGATCTGGCCCTTTGTGAGCCGTTTTCGGCTTGATGAATCTAGCTGTAAGTGATTTGCCCAGATTCACAGGATGTTGAGTTGACGCCGCGACTCAAACCGACTCTCTAGTTCCAAAGTTGGCAGCTCTGGGCATAACGCCATATGCTGAGTAGAGGGAGGGTGGCCAAATAAAAGCTCGCTCGTTAAGGGCTTGAACTTCCAAATGGATCTCGAGCTGAGCCAGAGCCAGGCTTCAGGCGCAAGCCTGGCCCAAGCTTTCAGTGTCTGCCCACCTCTAGCCATCTGACCAAGAAATACAGAAGAGGAGTCTCCTTCCGCGCTATCAGTTCCTGTATCCCTAATATTACTGGATGCCATTCCATTGTCTGGTACCGGGTTCTCTTGCTTTACAGCTGCGTTTGTTCTTGATAAGTGCGCACATTCCTGCACACGCACTTGGGGCCAGATGTAGGAAGGCAAATACCGGTCGGTAACGGCCGATTTCGGCCGTTACCGACCAGTATTTGCAGATGGAGATGTAGGGGCCAGAAAAAGTGACAAATCGGTATATTTACCGAATCGGTAAATCTACATGTAGGTGGCACTGTAATCAGTGCCACAGGCCCTTACCGAATCGTTATTTACCATGGAATACTATTCCATGATAAATAACGAATTCCTGTGTACTTGCACATCTGTGCATGTACACCTGTGCCATGTGACACACATACATGCCCTTAAGGCATGTATGTGTGCAACATGGCACACAAGCCAGAAACAGGGGTGCAACAGGGTGTCAAAGTGACACCCTGTCCCCCTTGCAAATTCGGTATTTTTACCTAAAGGCCCATAGGAATCAATGACAATTACCGAATCGGTAAATACTGATTCGGTAATTACAGAATCCTACAGATTCGGTAAAAAATACCAAATTTTTAACTACATCTCATTTACCGAATCTAGAATACCGAATCAGTAAAATTCGGTATTCTAGAGTCGGTAAATGAGAATTACCTACATCTAGCCCTTGATGTACCTTCAGCCGCTTCAGTTCCACCAAGAATGGTGTGGCTGCGATGGCCCAACTCAATCTTTCATGTGTGGGTAGTGTTACATTTCACTACTTGCAATATGTATTCATTGGGTCTGGTGTTAGCCAACTCCTTTTGTTTTTATACAATTATGTATTATGTTATGTTATATCCACTTAGTAAAGCACAACAAATCACACCTGTAGGTGTATCTTGGTGCTTGGCCTACACATAACCCGCATCTAACACCTCAAACAGCCAATTTTCCAACTGTTTTTTTAATTTGGCAAAATCTGAGTAGCAACAAAGATGGAATGGAAGTTGATTCCATGCCATGGGGGAGTGTAGGAGAAAGATCTGCCACCATATCTTGAGGCACGAATACAGGGAATGGTCAGAAGCGCCTTGTCACTGGATCTTAGCGTGCGAATAGGACAATGATAGCGTAATTTGTTTGTAAGGGACAAAGGACCTTTACCCATAAAAGCTTTGTGAGTAAGGCAGAATATTTTGAAAACAGTGTGTTTTCTGACCAGAAGCCAGTGAAGGGCTCTGAGAATGGGTGAGACGGAAAACCTGCTGAGAGGTTACAAACTAGACTTGCAGCCGTATTTTGCATCACCTGAACTTTGGATAGAAAGGTGTCATTCACTGCCATAAACAAAGTGTTGCTATAATCAAGACGGCTGATTACCAGAGCCTGTTTTCCTAGCATATGATGGTAGCAAAGGGAAAACTTTCCTCAGAAGCTGCATGGTAGCAAAGCATATTACTCCTATAGGGGCCAAATTACTTTTCAGCGACAGCTCCTGGTCTAATTTAACACCCAGATTTTCCTGGATTGGCTTGGGCAGGGGGCTGACCCTAGTTCAGGAGGCCAACAGTCAGGGGACCAGAGGTGTTGGGCTTTGCCGAACAGCAGAATTTCAGTTTTAATGCTGCTCAACTGAAGGCAGTTCGTTGTCATCCAAGCCGCAGTGCTCCTCATACAGTCCCGAAATAGGTGCTTAGTGCTGTCAATGTCATACATACATATTATATATACTTACTTGTTATGTTATGTAAATTTGTAGAGTGTGGCAATCACCCATAAGGCAGGTATGAGAGGGGAGGAGCAGATCATGCCTGTTTCATCTGGAAGAGCCATGTCTTTAGGTTCCTTAAGAAGTCCATGAGGGAAAGGGCGGTGTTTCAGGAGGTTGTTCCAGGTCGTGGTTGCGAGTTATGAGAAGGATCTCTACTTCTGGTTTTCTGGACACAAGGGAGGTGTGCTCATGCCTGGGATGAAGATCGAAGATGTCTGGTGGGTCGGTAGAAGTTGAGGCAGTGGTTGAGGTAAGTTTGACCCGTGTTGTGGAGAGCTTTGTAGGTGTGGGTGAGTAGCTTGAAATCACATCTTTCCTGTACTGGGAGCCAGTGGAGATTGTTGAGGTGTGGAGAGATGTGGTATTTCTCAGGATGCATCTGGCAGTGGCATTCTTGGTGGTTGGAGTCTGCGTAGGATGTGGGCTGTGATTCCGATGTGGAGGGCATTTCTGTAATCAAGTCTACTTGTGATAAGAGCCTGGGTGCCCCTTTCTCTGGTGTTCAATGGGATCCACTTGAAAATTCTGCGTAGCATCCGCAGGAGGTGGAAGCATGATGAGGAGACTGCATTGTTCTGTCTGCTCATGGAGAAGTTGGTGTCCAGGATGATCCAGAGGTACTTGGCATGGTACGCAGGGGTGGGTGGGGGGCCAAGTTCAGAGGGCCACCAGAAAGGCATCCTAGGGGGAAAAGTTAATGCCAAAATCAAGGACTTCGGTTTTGTCTGTGTTGAGCAGGAGTGTTTTTTCATCCAAGCAGTGACGTTGCTTATGCAGTTGGCGAAGTTTGCTTTGGCGGTGCTGGTTGAGTTGGTAAGGGAGACGATGATATGTGAGTCATCGGCATAGGATACTATGTTGATGCAGTGGGCTCTGACGATATCTGTGAGGGGCATCATATAGACGTTGAAGAGTGTTGAGCTGAGTGACGATTCTTGAGGGACTCCGCCAGTGAGTTTCTTGGGTTCAGTGGTGTACGGGAAAAGCCTAATGACTTTAGCTGGAAAAGGCAGGAGCAAGATAAGTCTGTAGCTGCCAAGGGTGTTGGGGTCTGCTGTTGGTTTCTTCGATAGGGAGTTGACTTCAGCATTTTCAAGCAAGGCGGTAAGGTGGAGATGTTGGTGATAGCGGTGAGTGTGTGGGAGATGATGGTTCTTCCATGGTTGTATATGAAGTGGGGGCACGGATGTGAGGGGGCTTCTGTGTGGATGGTATTCATCAAGGTGGTGGTTCTTTGTTCAAGAGGGGCTTTCAGTTGCTTAGCTGCTGTTTGGTGATTAAGGAGGTGTCTGGCTGGTCGGGGGAGTTCAAACCGGTATGCTGCGAGTTAAATGTTTTATAGATCTTGGCAATCTTCTGTACGAATCAGTTTGAGAGGTGGTTGCACAGCGCCTGAGATGGGATGATGATGTTGATAGCAGCTGCTTATTTGGAGAACTCCTTGACGATAGTGAAGGGTTGTTTGCTGTTGTTGTATCTAATTTATAGTCTGAGACTTAGGGCCTTTTGTTTGTATCTCATAGTTGTTGGTGATCGAGTTTGAGGGCGGCTTTGTATGAAGATCTTGCAGTGGAGTCTCCATTTTCTCTCAAGTTGTTTGTAGTGGAGCTTGGACTCCCTGAGGTCATTCATGTGCCAGCTGAGTCATTTGTTGTTTTTGTATGTCTTGTTTCTAGTGGGAGCGGTGTGGTTGATGCAGTTGGCGAACCATTTATTGAAGAGCTTGGTGTCGACGTAGAAGTAACCGGTGTAGTTTGGTGGGCATTCCTGTAGAGTCTTGGTCCAGTTTTCAACAGATATTTAGCCCCTGTGTCTTGATGGTGCTTTGGGTTTTTCTGGTGGGTTGACTGGTTGGGCGGGTGTTGCAAAGTCATCCTGTGCCCTGGGCACCCCCCCAACTTTTTGCTGAATGGTACTGGTGGTAACTAGGGCTGGGCGTAGTTTGCGAAGTAGAGCTTCGCTAAGCTACGCATAGTGCACTTCGCACTACACGAACTGCGTAGTAGCATTTTCGCACTGTGCAAGATGCCGTTTTCAATGGTTGCACAGTGCGGACAAGCATCCGGCACTGTGCAATCATTGAAAACGGCATCTTGCACAGTGCGAGCTGTAGTTTTCTGCCGCTCGAGGAGATTTTTATTAGAGCAGCAGCTTTCTCAACGCGGACTGGTAGTTTCTCATCGGGAACGGTCTCGAGCATACGCGACCACTCGCAATGAGAAACCAGACCTCCCCGCGTTGAGAATCTCGCAGGGAGGTTTATTTTCCACGCTCTCGATCGTCAACTTAATGTTGCTGATCGCGAACGAGGAAAAAGTCTCGCCAGGATGTCATTTTGCTTGCTCGCGGTCACCAAATTGACGTTGAGGACCGCGACCTTCGAAAAATGACCGCTGCACTACGCTACGTGTGTTCGCACTGTGCTACGTGCAGTTCGTGTAGTGCGAAGTTGTGCAAACTTCGCAAACTACGCGAGCGTAGCGTAGTGCTTCGCCCAGGCCTAGTGGTAACTGACTCTGATTGACCCTGGGCTCTGCCTAACCAGGCCCAGGGCCAGTGCTATGCTGAAAGAGACCCATTTAGAATACAGTGAAAACACCTACATACACTAGGGTACAGTAAGAGTTGGGGGACCCCTGTGGTTGACATGACCTACCCAATCAGACCCTATTAAATATTAGGGCAGGGGGATTAAAACTACCTAGAAGTCCTTAGCCCACAATAGGGCATGGCAGTTTAGGAGGCCAGCAGCTTTTCTGCAATTGCATGTGTGCACTGCTGAAGCCTGAGGTCAGTTTTTAAAGTAGCTCTGGGTGGCAGGGCTGCTTTTAAAAAGTAAATTCTGCTCAAACTCGACTTTGGTGTTTGGGCCACTTAAAAATTGATAACCTACAATCTTTTGGCATATTAGGAACCCACAGGGTCTCCCTTAGGTATCCCAGGGGTGGGGGGTCAGGTATTTATAAAGTAGACCCTTATAACATGAGTTGTATATGTCCTGGGTTAAGTGAAATTCCACATTTCACTCCCCACATTGTGATAAAGTGCTGCCCAAATTCGACTTTGATGCTAGGAGCCCCGTGGAGTGAGGATCTGCAATATTTCTACAGATTCAGAACCTCTAAAGTCTCCGCCTAGTTGTCCCAAAGGGTGGGGGTACTAAAGATAACAGCAAAGTACTTATGAAATATGTTTTTATAAGGCCAGGTGCTGGAAAAATGGGCCAAAACATTTTTCCCATCGCAAATTCCCTGCTACATAGGTTAACATGGTAGGAAGTTATTAACTAATAACTCTTGATAGGAGAGGGCTAGAAGAACCATTCAAACACTTCCCCGAATGGTATTAATAAATTCAAGAATATGATAGAATTTCTCCTAAAGTGTACAAACAAGAAGATATTAGACTTTCTTGTTTGTAAGTCCAGATTTAGCCTTCCAGTGGTCTGTTTTGATTGGTCAGAGTTAAGTGGATTAGCCAGGCTGCCTTGAAGAGGTGATAACAAGCCCCTGGGGTTAATCAGCTATGCTGGGAGGGCAGTGTGCTGCTACACAGGAATGCCAGAGCAGGGTGGGGAGTCATAAACCATGGTCTTCAAAGAGAAGATGAGGCCTTAGTGTCATTTACAATTCTAAACCTTTCATCTCAGCCAGAGCTAGGCTTATGGAAGGACTGCACAGATGCAAGGGGGAGTGTTTATGGAAAGTAAGCCATCCTAGGGGTGTGTTTAGCCAGCTCTTACCTCTCTGCTGGAAAATCAGCCATTATGAATTTAGAGGATTTGGTGCACTCTGGGACAAAATATGCCACACTCTACAGGATGCGGTCATATTCTTGGGGAGTTGCCCTGCTCCCATTGGTCAGCAGTGACCTCCTGCTTGACCCAGATGACTAGGAATACGTATCTGAGAGGGGCATAGCCTGTCAGATCTGCTGCTTGAAACTTAAGAGAATCAGAAGGGTCCGTGCTGAAGATTTCTGATGTGCATTTCCAAAAACCAGGACACTGAGATTGCGCCATTTTTGCACCATTTGAAACTACAGCCCTGTGGATCAAACCTGTTTCAAAACAACTAAAGAGTAAACTCCCTGCAAGCTACAGGTTAACAGCGCTCACCTGTACATCCCCCCAAAGAATTCTCAGCCTGGAGTACCAGTGGATTTGTAAGGGTTTTGTTCAAGTGGATTGTGGAATTGAAGTTTCACACTTACAAGGACCCTCTTGGAGATTTCAGAACCTTGGATTGTGTGTTGGAATCCTTTGGGACCTGCAAGCAGAACTTCGGGAAGGAATTCCAACTGGACCCAGCCTGCTGGAGAAGGCTGCACAACAGTGGTGAGAAATTCTCCAGAACAAATTCTAAAGGTGTGTCCCTGTCAGAGAAAACAAAATGATTAAAAGGGACACTGCAGGTTTCTAGGCACTAGAATGTGACTAATCTTTAAAAATTCATATCTCTGATTCCCTCCAGTGGACTTTTTTTAATTTTGGTGTCATTTAAAAGATAAAAATATTACCTATTTCTATAAATTGGTGTTGGATTTTTATTTTGTGTAGTGTCTTTGGGCCCGATGTAGGTAAAACGCATTTACCGATTTTAAAATACCGATCCGTACCGAATCGGTATTTCAAAATCGGAAAATGATATGTAGGAAATAAACATCGGAAAAATACCGAATCGGTAGCATTCGGTATCGAGAGTCGATACGTACCGAATCGCCAACTACCGATTCGGTATAGGGCGGGTCGGACAAGTCCGAATCGGAAAAAAAAAAATGCGGAACCAACCGATTCGGTAAACGCCGAATCGGAATAATAAATACGCCCCATGGGCCGAAAGGCCAATAGGAAGGCATTATACATTCCGAATCGGTATTTACCGAACACATTCGGAAAATACCGAATCGGAAAATACCGATTCGGAGAATGCCGTTTTGCCGAGTAGGTTGAGTGACACTGAAGACATCAGCCAATGAGCTGTAAGCACCCTCCCCCACAGGGTGTGGCAACCCAGGCAGGTGCAACTCATCAGAACTTTCTGGAAAGCTTCCTGAGCTGAGCAAACACAGAGAGAGCAGCATTGTGAGCAGGATCCCTGAGAGACATGGACACCAGCACAGAGAGCCAGAAGGCAGGGCGTAAGCGCAATCCTAAATTCAGCACCATGGAGCTACAAACTTTGGTGGAGGAGGTGGTGAGGGTGCACACCCAGCTATATGGCAGGCAGTCCCTGACTGTCCCGGAGAGCACCAAGAGGAGGCTGTGGATCGACATCGGGGAGAAAGTGAATGCAGTTGGTGTCACCCACAGGAGCCTAGACGACCTCAAGAAGAGGTTTTATGACATCCGTGGCGTGACCAAGCGCAAACTGGCCGACCTGCACAAGCAGGCTGGACTCACTGGAGGAGGAACAAACCGTGCGCCACCCCTCACTCAGCTGGAGGAACTAGTGGCGACCACCATCGAGAGGGCCAGTCTCGTGGGAATTGGGGACCTGGATAGCTCATCCCGAGCTACAGCTACAGGTAAGAAGCATTCGCAACATGACACACCATACCAGACACCTCCCCTACAGACCCAATGCACAACCAAACCCCAGGCCAGTACTGCTAGCAACAGACATGAGCAATGCATTTTGCTAAATGTACTCAGCAAAAGTTACCAAAAATGCCACAGCAGAAGCATGAGATAAATAACTGTAATACAGCATCAACGTGTGTGTAATGAGATGTGCAATGCTTTAATAGTTGTGACTGGAACACATTAGCACCCACTTGACAAATGCTTCTTTGTACCTAGGGGCACCATCAGGCGGGGGAGCAGCATCAGCTCCAGCACCAGCTCCAGCACCAACAGCCAGTGCGGCGGTGGCAAGCACCAGTGCAGCAGCACAGGAGGAGGAGGACAACAGCTGTGCCCTGGCAAATGAGGAGGACACAGGACATTCCCTCACAACTCCACACTCCCCCCGACTGTCTCAGTCTCAGTCGCCCTCATTGGTATTCTCCCCGGAGAACACACCACCACAGAGCCACCCTGCACCTGCCACTTCCCCGGCCCGGAGGAGAATAGTAGCTCCATTAGTCATCATGGAGGGGGCAGCGGGTCAGGCTCCTGCACAAGACCCCGTGACACCAGCGACACCAGAGCACACACAGCAGGGCAGCAGAATTCCACGTAGGCCACGTGCTACCAGCAGCCCAATACCAGCACCGGGAGGCAGCGTCTTCGCAGGGCTGGAGACCAGCATGGTCACAATACAGAGGATGCAGGCGAAATCCATCCTGGCCTGCCATCGCCAGTTGCGCCTGCACAACCTGCAGATGGGTGAGATGACACAGGGCTTCAAGACCTTCGTTGACAGCAACAAGGAAATAGCGACATCAATTGGCCGAATGACCACTGCCATCACCCAGCTCTGCAACAGGTTGGATGACCATGAGCTGAGTCGTCGCAGGGATGCACGAGTCACGAACAGGTCACTCAACCGCCTTGCGGCTGCGACTGCCCAGCTATGCCAACGTGGGGCAAACATGGAGGCCAGCCTCACACAGAACATGTCCGAGGTCACTAGGGGCATGGGCCGTATAACAACAGCCATGGAGACACTACTCATCTCCAACACCGTAGTGAATCCCGTCCTGGGCGAGGCTGGGGACCGCAGCAGCCACAGCAGCCCGGCCAGCGCTGCGTCAGAGCCGCGCCGGAGCAGCAGGCGCTCAGCTGAGGCTGCAGGGCATTCTGAAGGGGGTGAGGTTCATCCCAGTGGGCCTGCTAAGCGCAGCAGAAAATAGGACTGCCACTGCGGGTGAGGCAACCCGGACATTGGACATTCCTACCCCTTGTTGTTTGACTTTTCTTTTGTTGCACATCAGTGCAGTAACGTTGATGCAACATTATTAAATTTAATTTCTGAACACATACATTGACCTGTTTGTGCATCTGTACTCACTCAGAAATAGTTGTCTGTGATCTCCTGACGCCTGTATCTGCCGTCAGATGGTGCAGAGACTCCAGCAGGTAGTGGTAGTGGGACAGCATTGTCATCGTCAGGGTCCTCGTAGTCGGATAACTCTACCTCAGTGCCTTTCCTGACTGCAAGGTTGTGCAACATTGCACAGACAGCAATAATCTTGCAGCAGGTGATGGGGGTATATTGCCTTGCACCTCCGCTCTTGTGCAGACATCTGAACCTGCTCTTCCAGATGCCAAAGGTCCTTTCCACTACGTTCCTCGTGCTTTTGTGGGCACGGTTGTACCTCCTTTGGCTGGGTGTTGAGGGGTTGAGGTAAGGTGTGAGAATGAACGAGCGTATGGCATATGCACTGTCGCCTAGAAGGAGAAGGGGTAACATTACTCACATGCATACATGTATTTCACACTGCAATTTTGGTTATGGGGGTCTGACACTGTGTCTTACCTAGGAGGTATCCTTCGCCAAATTCCCCTGCCATCAGCCGTGCATAAATTCCGCTACTCTGGAAGATATAGGAGTCATGGGTACTCCCCGGAAACTTTGCAACCAGGTCAGTGATCACACACTTGGCATTGCATATCACTTGCACATTTATGGTGTGCCGTGACTTCCGATTGCGGTATACGTATTCGGTGTCAGCATGGGGGCAAATCGGTATGTGTGTGCCATCTATGCAGCCAATGATGTGGGGGAATCTTGCCATCTGATAGAATTCAGCTTTTGTCTGTGCCAGTTCTGCATGGGTGGAAGGGAAGGAAATGTAGTGGGCCATCCTCTGGATCATGGCATCAAGGAACTTGTGGAAGAACCTTGACAGGCTGCTCTGGGTCACCCCTCCTGCCACAGCAACTACACTTTGATAGCTGCCAGACGCCAGCAGGTGTAGGCAGCATAGCACCTGCACCTGCACAGGGATTGCATGTGCCCTTGGGGTGGGGTGCTGCAACAGGGGTTGGAGGTCCCTGATGAGGTCTCTGATGGTGTCTGCCTCCAGCCTGTACCTCTGTAGGATCTCTGGATCTGTCAACATGCACAGGGTCACCCTCTGCCTGTACACCTGCTCCTCTCTCTGCCATTCCCTCTCTCCTTCCTGCTGTAGCCGTAGCCGTCTTGCTATGACATAGAAAGCTGCCATGTTGCAAGTAGAACTGCATTTTGGGTCCTTTTTTATAGGTTGCACCTATTTACCACCTGATTCCAATCCATGGTAATTTCCGACTCTGAAATACCGAATTTTGAGCAAAATCGGTATTTCTGTGCTTACCTACATCTCAATCTTAGGGTTTTCGCATGGAATCGGATTTTCACCGATTCGGAATATATACCAATTCGGCGATTTTACCGATTCGGAAAGTCACCGAGTCGGTCGGATTCCGAATCGGAAAAAAGTAGGAATCGGAAAAATCTCCGAATAGGTGATCTACCGAATCGGAGATTTTTTCCGATTACTACTTTTTTCCGATTCGGAATCCGACCGACTCGGTGACTTTCCGATTCGGTAAAATCGCCGATTTCGCAGGATTTCGGCCTCCTACATCCCGTTGTCTCTATTCCGATCGGTAACGGCCGAAAATACCGATTTTCGGCCGTTACCGACCGACCTACATCGGGCCCTTAATGATTTATTTAATTGGTGTTTTTAAATGCTTTACATATCTGTCTTTGAAGTTAAGCCTGCCTGCTCGCAGCCGCTGCGGTGCGGCACCTTTGATGAGTGGGCAGGGTCGCATCGGCCAATGGACGTGCGCAACACTACTGAGGTAGTGCGCGCAACGGCCGTTGGCTGACAGAAGCACGCAACGAGTTAAGAGTGGCGTGGTAGTCTCTATTTTGAGGTAGAGGTGTTCTATGAGCACGGTGTCTGAGTCCGTGGAGCTGGTGCAGTCGATTGTTTTTGTAGATCATCGTGAGCCCTCAGCCTAGTTTGTGCGTTCAGTCCTGGTGTATGATTTTGTATGCAGGCAGGATGACTGCTTTGATGTCTGGGTTGGAGGCTGGGTTGAGCAGTGTTTTGGTCAGGAAAAGAAAGTTGGGTGTGCTGCTATTGAGTAGGTCCCAGATTTCGGTGGAGTGTGTCCAGAGGTATCGGATGTTGAGGAGCATGGTAGACAATTGTTGCAAGGTGGTGGTGGAGATGTGCTCTGGTTGTTTAGAGATTGTGGCACTGGCATCTGAGGTGTTGCAGGTGAAATGACAATGGGTGCAAGAGAAAGGTTCTGCCATGGTCTGGGAATGCCCAGCTGCAGCATGTTTGCCAGTGTGTGTTGCTGAGGTTTTGGAGCATTGCAGTGGAGTAGTGGTGTTCGTTCATTGGCTGCGTTGGCGGCTACGGTTGTGGTGTTGAATTGGAATGTAGTAGGGCCAGGGTTCCTGGCGCTGGGCATGGTCCAGGAGCAGACAGGTGCAGACGGGCATGCCTTTTCTGCACCAGTGGCATGCCCACCTCATACATCTGCTGCACAGTCGCACTGAGGAATGCATTAAGTAGTTCCTGGGGCTTCTGTTGGCGGGAAGAACAGTGAGCGGGAAAAATCCAGGTGGAAAGAACCCCTGCAGATTCACTTGCAGGGACTTTTAGCCAGCCCTCTTCATTCATTGGTCTCCTCTAGTGTCACTCACAATTTGCTTCCTCCCACCGTAGCATACAGCATGAGGCACTGGCTGACCTGAGCAACAATGTGCACAAGGGAGGGAGGAGCTTGGCGGGCATCCGAGATGGCCGCGTGAGCACAGCGCTCCCCGGACCCCCGCCGCTCCCGGCTTAATATCCTGCTTTAATCCTGATTTTTTGCGAGGATTCATATAGAGGACGTTGGGCTGCTCTACCTGGACCTTTCAGAAACTGATTTGGACATCGGGTGCCTGAATTATGTTTAATTGAACTTTTGGGCTCCGCCCTCGAAGTGCGCCCGGGACTGGGTGAGGTTCGGTGGCCGTCTTGGAGTTGAACAACAACGGCAGGGGGATTGGTCTTGTGAGTCCCCCTCTTAAGTTTCGGTTTCGTTTCTGCCTCGGACTGGGACATTGGTGAGAGGGTTTGGCCAGAGCTGCGGCCGGGACACACGTGGGTTGTCTGGCCCTTGGCTGCACTGTTTCTGGAGTGGGCTGCCTCTATCCTGGTGATATCCCTCTTGTAGTCCTTTGGTCCCGGGACCTCCATTTCTGGTGCCCGGTCCGTCGACCCTGGTGACATTACTCGTGACGCATCTTCAAAATGGCGGGCAGAGGGGACCGAGAGACGCGCAAGACGAAGACACCTCTGCGCGGGGGTCCGGTTCAATCTAATGTTATGGATCGTTATACCCACTCTAAGGGGTCCCCCGGAGCTGCCCTGCCCGGTCCCACTGCGTCGGACCAAGTAATGGATGCGTCGCCGGAGCCCTCCTTGCAGGACATCATGGGCGCCATTTCTGGCATGAGGGAATCCATAGGCCAACAGTACGAAACTTTGGCCCACAAACTTGACACTGTGGCGATTGAGGTGAATTTGATTCGAGCCGATCTCTCCAAGACGAACGAAAAGGTGAAGTCGTTGGATATCAAATCTTCCAGCCTCACGACGGACGTCTCTGATATTCAGACGGAGATTGGCAATCTCCGTAGGGTGAACGATTTCATGACCCGGCGCTTGGAGGATTTTGAGAACAGGGCACGTCGCTGTAATGTTCGCGTGGTTGGTGTGCCGGAGAATCCAGAACCCCACTCTGTTGATCTCCTGGTTGAAGACCTTATCCAGAACCACCTCTCTCCGTCTGGCCTTAGTAAATTTTTCACAGTGGAGCGCGCACATCGTGTTCCGGGGGGCCAGGGCAAGCCAGGCGCCCCGCCGAGACCTATTGTTGCAAAGCTTTTCCACTACAGAGATCGGGACGCTATCCTGCAGGCCTCGAGGGTGAAGGGCCCAGTAGCCTTTGAAAATGCCACGGTGAACTTTTATCCGGACTTTTCCCAACAGGTCCAGAAGCAGCGTATGGGATTTCGTGGTGCCAAGAAACGTCTTAGGGACTTAGGGATGCGTTACGCGATGCTCTTTCCGACCAGGCTGAGGGTGGAGTATAATGATCGAACTTTCTTTTTTGATCGGCCAGATGCTGTAAATGACTGGCTGGACTCCCTGCCTAATCGACCTCCTGAGACTGAGTCCGAAGCCCACCCGGGCGGTGCTGAAGGTGGTGTAGAGAGCTGAACGTTTCGTTTTTGACTGATGCCTTGTTTTGTATGACTGTTCCAGGGATGTAAGCCTATGTTCCTCTACCTCATATGTGTTTTGAAGTATTGTCTTCTTCTCGTTATTGGTTTGATCAGGGGGCGGGTGGGACGGAGCCTTTCCTCCTCCGGGGTCTTTGTGTAGAATAGGGGTTCTTGGGCGACAGGCACACTGCAGGTTGGGGTGGCTTTTTAGCTTTTTGCAGGGGTGCAGGGTGGGGGGTGTTTTCTTGTTATTGGGGGGGTGGGTGGTTGGGAAGTTTGTTGTTTGTGTGTTCTGTGTTCAAGGCGACTTTATTCTGTATTTGAATTGCTTTTTGTGGTCATGCTCATTGATGGGGGGTTTGCGCTTTGTCGGGTGGGATGGGGGGTAGCGGGTTGCGATTTGTTTCGTGGAACGTTAACGGTCTGGGTGATCGTATCAAACGAAGTGTGGTGTTGAAATGTATACGACGTTTATCTCCTGACATTGTTTTCCTGCAGGAGACTCATTTGATAGGCAATGTCTGTCATGCAATGAATAGGTGGGGCTATCGCCTCGTAGCACATTCGGGGTTTACCTCGGGTTCCAGGGGTGTGGGTATCCTTATTCGGGCTTCCCTCCCCCTGGCTATTGATGATGTTATTCAGGATGACCGGGGGCGGTTTGCTGTCCTTGTGGGTCGTTATGAAGGCCGTACCCTCTCCTTCTTAACTGTTTATGTGCCCCCCGGCTTGCAGACTTCCACCTTTTCAGATTTGGGCCGTGTCCTGTTGGACCTTCCTGATAGTACGCTCTTTATGGCTGGTGATTTTAATTCGGTAGTCTCTGGCCTTCGTGATCGCCACCCCCCTAGGGATACCCCGGCGGCTCAGCAGTGGTTGGGTGGCTTTTTGGATACCTTCGGCCTGGTGGATTGCTGGAGGCTTTTGCATCCTACGCAGCTTCAGTACACCTTTCACTCCGGTGCCCATGGGAGTCTGTCTCGGCTGGATTATTTCCTGATGCCTGCGGCTCAGTCCCCGGCGGTGCGTGAGATTGTGCACATGCCCAGGGGTATCTCTGACCACTCTCCGCTCTGGCTTCGTTTTGAGGTTGGGGTGGAAGCAGTGGGCAGGGTGGCTCCCATTAATCCGTGGTACCTTACCTCCCCCGAGGCCCGCACCCTTTTACTTAAGTCCTTGGACTCGTATTTTCTGGATAACGAGGGGTCGGTTTCATCTGCTGTGTCCCTGTGGGAGGCCTTTAAGACTGTGATTCGTGGGCAGGCCCTCTCCCTTATTGTTGAGGCTAAGAGAGCGAGGAATAGAGAGGTGGTTGATCTTGAGGGGGAGATTGCTGTACTGGAGGAGGGTTTGGATTCTGGTGTCACGCCTGAGAAGCTCCATGCCCTGGGTCTGAAACAATTTGCTTATAAATCCTTGGTCACGGATGCCGCCAAAGTGATGTTTCGTGAGCAACAGGGACGTTTGTATGATGTGGGTGACAAAGCGGGTAAATTGCTGGCGTGGCTGGATAAGAAGGAGAGAGCTAATCGTGTGGTACCCGTGATTCAGTCTGCATGTGGTGTGAGTGTAACGGACCCGATTGGGATAGTTGACCGGTTTGCCGAGTACTTCCGTGTGGTGTATACCCCTGTGTCTGTTAGGGATGTGGTTGACTCTCGCCTTCTGTTGCGTGATTTAGCCCTGCCCATTGTTTCTGATTCGGACCGTGTGGCGTTGGACTCCCCCTTTACGGTTGATGAGATAGCTACTGCTATCCGTTCCCTCCGTTCCGGCAAAGCATTGGGCCCGAACGGGTTGCCAATCGAATTATACAAGTTGCGTCCGGATAGGGTTGCTCCGTATCTCCGCGACATGTTTCTGGAGTCCCGGGAACGGGGTATTCTCCCTTATGATCAGAGACTGGCCACGATAGTTGTCATCCCCAAGGAGGGTAAACCACGTGATCTTTGTTCCTCCTATAGGCCCATATCCCTGCTAAATGTTGAACCCAAGGTATTGGCGAAGCTCCTGGCATCCCGTCTCTTGACGGTCATTAGTGACTTGGTCCATCCGGATCAATCTGGATTTATCCCACATCGCAACACGGCTCTGAACCTACGTCGTCTTCACGGCGCGATCGCGAGGGCGGGGCTTCTGACGGAGCCGGCCATTTTGGCATCGTTGGATGCATCCATGGCCTTCGACACGGTGGAGTGGCCTTATCTTTGGGCGGCTCTTGAGAAATTTGGTTTTGGACCTGAGTTTATTGGTTGGGTCCAGTTACTGTACGCCGCACCTCTGGCGCAAGTAGTGGTGAATGGTAGGGTCTCGGCTCCTTTCACCCTCGGCAGGGGTACCCGTCAGGGATGCCCCTTGTCTCCTTTGCTGTTTGCTCTCGCCTTGGAACCATTGGCTGCCTGGCTTCGGTGGGAACCGTCTCTCAAGGGGATTCGCTGGTCTCCGGACTTTGAGGACGATATCCTTTTATACCTCACCTCCCCGCGTAAATCGCTGTCTGTTCTGTTTGATGTTCTTGCTTCTTTTGGAGCCAACTCGGGCCTCGTTATTAACTGGACCAAGTCCTGTGTATATGTTCTTTCGGGGGTTTTGCCCCCCTTGCCGAGCAGACTTCCTATCCAGGTGGTCCAGTCGGGTTTCAAGTATTTAGGGATTTTTATTACGTTGGACCCGACGCTCCGCTTTGAGCGTAATCTCCTCCCTCCGTTGCTTAGACTGCGCTTGGATGTGGCCCGTTGGCGCAAGCTTCCTTTATCTCCGCTGGGCAGGGCTGCCCTGTTTAAAATGATGTCCTTGCCGCGATTCCTTTACGCGCTTCACAACTCGTATGACGCTATTCCTAAGACCTATTTCCAAGAGATTGAGAGTCTTCAACGGCAGTTGATATGGGACGGGCGACCCCGTATCGCACTCGCAAAGCTCACCATCCCCTGGTATGACGGGGGCATGGCGCTCCCCGATATCAAGCGATATTACTGGGCTTCCCAGTTGTCTGCCATTAATCACGTGATGTTTTCCCCGGGTCGTAATCCTGCATTCGAGATGGACAGACTCCAGCTTCCGGGTGGGGACTTTACTAGAGCGCTTTATTCCCGATCGGCCGGGCGCCATCTTGTGGGCCCATCCAAGATTGCAGTAACTGTATGGCGAGCTGCGAGTGTGAGTTTGGGGTGGGAGGATCGATTGACGTTGGCGACGCCGCTTTATGCCTCGGAACGTTTGGGCGGACTCTGGTCTACCAAGGGTTTCGACCGCTGGGATGTGATTGGGATCTGTAAGGTGGGTGACGTGTACTCGAACGGTTGTGTGAAGTCGTTCCAGGCCCTCCAGGCGGAATATGGTTTGAGTGGTAGGGAATTTTTTCGCTACCTGCAGGTCCGGCACGCCCTCGCCTCAGTCTTGGTTCCTGATGAGGCCCTGCCTGAATCTTCCCCCCTCGAGGACCGTGTCCTTGATGGGCATCTTCCCGATAGCACTATTTCCCTGATTTACAAGAAATTGATTAATAATCGGGCGGACTTACTGGTCCGACTTCGGGAGGCTTGGGTTTGCGATGGGTTGGAACTGGACGACGAGGATTGGCAATCGGCGCTCTCTTCTCCCAAGGAGGTGGCCATTCCTGCCCGTCTCCGCTTGGTTCAGCTTAAGATTCTTCATCGAGTCTATGTCACTGGTCCGCGTCTGGTTGCGGTGGGCTTTTCTTCGGATGGGCTATGTAAGCGTGGATGTGGTTTGAGTGCGACCTTTTTACATATCCTTTGGGAGTGCCCGATTGTAGCTGCTTATTGGACTGCTGTGCTTGAGGTGATGACTGCTGTTACGGATGTGGCCCTGCGGCCGGAGCCTCGACGATGTCTGTTGAATGTGTGGGAGCCCACTGACTACTCTGTGGCCCAGACCAGATGGGCTACCCTTGGTTACATGATTGCGAAGAGGGATGTCGCACAACTCTGGGGTGCTTCCAGGCCCCCTGAGGTCTCGAAGTGGGAAGACAACATGGACTGGTCCATGTTTCGTGAGAAGACGGTTTATGTGGCCAGGGGCAGGCCCAGGGCGTGGACGAAGGTTTGGGGCCAGTGGAATGATTATCGTGGGGGTATTTGCACCCCTCCCCTTGTAGGCACTGCTGAGATTGTCCTTTCTCCCTAGACTAGCGTTCCCGGAACCTTTCCATAAGGTTTTTTATACTTCCGGTTCTCCCCGCTGCTCCCCTCCCCCCCCCCTCTCGACTTGATTGGAGCCTCCGGGCTCTGGGTGTGTTCTCCTGATCGTGGAACCGTCCCCTCCGTTCTTTGGGCTGACCTTAATTATTGTGCATTCGCCTTTTAGTGTTTGTGTTTCTTTTTGTAAAAAATAAAAATACAAATTGTTTTGTGATATCTGTAGAGTAATGCTTTGTACTCGAGCTGTACCTATCCACGGGTGTACATTTTTCTTTCATGCATTGTGTCTTATTATTAGCGGCCAGCCCGTGAGGTTGTAGGCCCATTCTTGTACTTTTCTATGCTTACTCTAATAAAGGTTTTTGGGGAAAAAAAAACAAAAAAACAATGTGCACAAGGTCGTAAAGAAGCACCAGCAACACCAGCGTAAGCGGGGTGACAGGTTACATGGTTTTGTAAGACTCTCCTAAACTTTGAACTGTGATTTCCAGGTCAGAAGGCAGAGGTAGAAACTAATAAATAACACAGCAAGAAAGAAGATAACACCACAGAGTTGTATGGTGGGGTCAAGGGGTGGCGTAGAAGCCAAACATGGTTACTGAGAGAAAAAGAAATAATGAAAATCGTAAAGAAAAGTAAGTCAGATGCAAATAGAGTTAGAGTGTAAAAGAAGGGCAGACAAAAGGCAAAGGAAAAAAAAACATATCAGGAGACAAAGAAGGTTATCATGAATAAATAAAAATGGAAAGGAGAAAAGAGAAGGAGAGACAGACGGAAGGGAGGGATCTATCCTTGGAGGAACAATTTCTGCAGACATTTCTCGAAAGGATCGGGATGGCATGTTCCCCTCACTCAGCCGCAGCCGCATTGGTCAAAGTGAGGAGCATTTCACCTTCTTGTTACTCCTTTGAATGTGCACTTCCGCACAATAAGTAGTCCACATTGACTTTTAGACCGTGAGTGCGGTACTCACTGTGCTGTTCACACCTCCCGGCGCCCCCCAGGCTCACTCTGTCCCATGCTCACTGTGTGGTTCTTTGTCCTGCCCAAATCTGGTGACTTCAGGACACAATAAAAGACCAATAGTACATTAAACGCAGGGCTTTAAGTGGGCCCGGCCTGAGCACCAGCAGTTATTTTCAGGGGGCCTCGAAACAGGTCTCTATCGGGCTCTATTTTCGGGCCTCGCAGAGGTAGTTCGTTTTCTTTTTTTTTTCTTGGACTGCAGTGAGAGCATGCATATCGATGTGCGCATGCTCATTGTGCTCAATACTGTGTAGTGGAGGTCAAGGCATGACGTCATGCCAGGTGAGCCACGTTAGGAGGACTCTGTGGCATGTTTTGACGGGGGTGGTGGCTTTGTTAAAACTCACCCCTGTGAAGCCGCGTTGCCTTCTGGGAACGGTGCTTGTAGTACGCTCAGCCTCACGTGAAGCCACCCTATACGGGAGGTGTCTGCCTGGCCATTTTCTGGGATGAAAACACCAGTCTTGGGGTACTTGGGAGGGTGTATGGCGTTATCCATACACAGCCTTGCTGTATTACAGATGCGAGAGTGAGCCTGAGCGGGGAATTCCAAATCTGATGACACTCTGAGGAGTCCTAGAGCTGACGGCTTGTCAGAGCAGGAGGTACTGCTACACTAGTAATCTTTATTTAGACCACGCCTGTGAGAAGTTGGCCTGATAGGGGATGTTTCCAATTCTGGAACCACCGATTATCAGACCAAGCAATCCCTTATGGTGTCTGGTTGTAAGTCAACCTTATTAGACAAGCTATCCTAGGGGTAGCATGGACTAAGCAGCCTAAAGGCTTAACTTAAGAGGTCGTGTTAAGCGAGCTGTTTTACCACATACAATCCTGTAATATCAAATGAAAGGACACCACACAAGTATATATTATAAAAATATATGTGTTTATTACTAAAAACTATCCCCAGTATTCTTTATGAATAAAGGGGCACAAGCGTTAAATCAAAAGCACTGTTTAAACATACAAAGTTGCACGATTATGGATGAGGGCGGGGGCCACTCAAACCATATACTAAACAAGTGGTATAAGAGATACCAATCGAGCAGTGGTTAGGCCTAGGGCCTAGGGAATCGCTGGGAGCAGTCAGGACAAGCAATGCTGAAGTCGGGAATGGCCCACGGGATTCGGGTGCAGTGCGGAAAGCGCACGCGTGCACCAATGTTAACCAATGGTGCGTAAAAGTTGTAAAGTTAAAGTTTAAGGACACTTCCGCTGAACCTAGAGGAACAAAACTTAAGACACAGACCCTAGAGATGTGTACCAGTGTGGGAACACCGGCGGAGCAAAGTTACCTCACCCACAGGAAGCGGGTGCATAGGGTCGAAGTTGAGTCGGGTTTCGTCACGCAGGCTCTTGATGCTTGAAGCTGAAAGGGCTGCAGGCGGGGTGAAAGAGAAGTGTCCGGTGGAGTCCAAGGGTGGACTCAAGTCGAAAAGTACCTGAAAGCAGAGGGGACAGAGTCTGGGTCACTCAGCAGTGACCAGGGTGGAACCAGGACGGAACCAGGCAATGTCGGGCGCAATCAGGTGGTCGTTGAGGAGCTTCTCTCCGCTGTCACGTGGGCTCTGGGGCATCTGCGACGTCCAGGAGCAGGTCACGATCTGTCCCACGCAGGTTCTCGCCGTCGGCGCTGTCGGCTTCAGGATTGGAGCAAACAACACTTGGCAAAAGCAATCCATGCGGAAGCGGGAGATTGCTTCTCACTCAAACCAGGAAGGTCCGAGTGGGGGCTCCTTTTCAGGGGAGCTGGTGTAGATCTGGAGCAACCAGATTCACAAGTCGGTTTTGTCGTTTCGTCGGCACAGGGACCACTAGCCGGCTGGCAAGTGACCGGGCCAACGCATTGAGCCAAATGGAGCAGAAGGGCCCCACGCAGCACTCGTCGAGTGTGGAGGGCTGAACTTCGGTGCAAGAGTGGCTCAGGGTGGGGGCTTCTCAAACCCCGGTGTACAGCTTCGAGGGTCACTCGTGGGCTGCACGGTCAGCGTCTCGTGGTCAATTCAAGATGGCGTGCCCCACGCTTCCGGTCGCCTCCACGGGTCTCAGCTCTGCAGGGACTGTGGATCGGGCTGTAGGAAGGCAGGCAAGCTTGATCTCGTCGATCTCAGTCGCTCGAGTTCCGGCGGGAACTGCGACAAAGTAGACGTCGAGGGCTGGATGGTGCCTGTTTACACAGGGTGGTCACTCCTTGACCACAAGGGAGATTATTCGGGCTTCCACGTTGAGTAGGAGGTCCAAGGGTCCAGAGTTTTGTTTCTTATGTTTCGTCAGGAAATCTAAAGTGCATTGGCACTGCTCCCACTCTTATTCGAATCTGGGGGGCGTGATTACCTGCTAGGTCCCCTCCTATGGGTGGAACCCAGGAAGGGGGTGGATACACCCCTTTCCTTTGATCCAGGCCGCCCTGGCACGAGGGCTGGAGTGCCCCAGAACCGGTTTGGCCGGATCATGCAAGGGGCAGCCTTGTGCGCCCCAAGCAGTGTCTGGTTTCTTTCAGACCTCCCTGCTACAATCCACTATCTCCTGTCTGGAGGGTGGTAAAACCCCCCTGCGACAGGAAACCCTTTGTCCAGGCCCCATTTGGCTGAGTTTCGGTCAGCTGCAGGGGTCCAAACCCGTGTCTGTGGCAGAGGCATCCATTTTGTGGATCTAAGGCCCTTTTAGAAATTAACCGCATTTAAGTAAAGTAACATGTCTTACCCCTCTAGAGGGGTGGAATGCTATCCCCGTCGCCAGAACTGGCGAGGGGATAGTATTCCAAATCGTATGACACCTTACACGACATGTTTTGATAAAGCCAAACCAAAGTTGCTATATAACCGCGAGGATTATAAGGCACTTAAGAGTATATGGTATGGCGTTATCCTGAAACAGTTTAGGGAGTTGTTCCCGACAGCTGCAGACAGGCTCAGCTCATGCTAGAGCTCCATCTCACATGAAACCACGCACTCTGCCTCCAGGATTGATGAGGCCTTCCATAGGAGTGGCTCACAGGTTAATATGTGTCCAGATATAGGTTTAGATATAGGTATACTATATCCAAGCAAGGGGTGATTACACCACCTTAACCCAGCTGAGTGATCAGCCAGTTGTGTCAATTTAAGAACCAGCCAGGGGTGGCAAAAGATATGCTGCAGCCCCTGGTAGGCCTTGGTGGCCCCTATGCCCTGGGCACCTATAGTGCATTATACAGGGGCTGACAAGGAGTCCATTTCCAATTGGGTTATGTGCCTATAGCACATGTATCAGTAATTTAGTGAGAGAACAGCAGGCTGGGGGTCTTATCAGCAGGCCCACAGCCTCAGTAGTCGAAAACCAGTGAAGCAAAAAGCAAAAATTTTGGGGTGACCATAGGATAGCAGACCCTACTCTCCTACACAACCCCCCCCCCCAAACGCAGGGACATTAAACTAACCTTGACCAGATACGTCTTCATGTTCTAAGTGGAAGTACCTGGAGAGACCATCTGCATTACCATGGTCAGTCCCTGGGCGGTGCTCCACTGTAAAGTCCATCCCCTGTAGGGAAATGGACCACCTGAGCAGTTTGGGATTTTCACCCTTCATCTGATTGAGCCACAAGAGGGGCTTATGGTCTGTCTGAACTAGGAAGTGAGTTCCAAACAAGTAGGACCTCAACTTCTTCAGGGCCCAAACCACAGCAAAGGCCTCCCTCTCAATGGCTGACCAACGTTTCTCTCTAGGGGTCAGCCTCCTGCTAATGAAAGCAATGGGCTGGTCTTGACCATCTTGATTAAGTTGTGAGAGCACAGCTCCCACCCCCAACTCAGAAGCATCTGTCTGTACAATTAACTGTTTGGAGTAGTCAGGACTCTTTAGGATAGGTGCAGAGCACATGGCCTTCTTCAGGTCTTCAAATGCCTTTTGACAGCTCACTGTCCACTGAACCTTTTTTTTGGCATCTTCTTGGATGTCAAGTCATTTAATGGTGTCACTATAGACCCATAGTTTTTCACAAACTTCCTGTAATACCCAGTCAGGCCCAAGAAGGCTCTGACTTGTGTCTGGGTAACTGGAGGAGCCCAGTCCTGTATGGTCTGGATTTTGCTCTCCAGTGGTTGAACCTGACCCCCACCTACTAGGTGGCCCAGGTACACAACCTTACTCTGCCCTATCTGGCACTTAGTAGCCTTGATAGTTAGGCCTGCCTTTTGCAGGGCCTCCAAAACTTTCTTCAGGTGGATCAGGTGATCCTCCCAAGTGGAGCTAAAGACAGCAATATCATCTAGATACGCTGCACAAAAGTCATCCAATCCAGCAAGGACTTGGTTCACCAACCTTTGGAAAGTGGCAGGTGCATTCTTCAAACCAAAGGGCATTACCACAAACTGATAATGTCCACTAGGGGTAGAGAATGCTGTTTTGGCTTTTGACTCCTCAGCTAGTCTGATTTGCCAGTAGCCAGCTGTCAGATCAAATGTGCTCAGAAACTTGGCAGAAGCCAATCTGTCAATGAGCTCATCTGCTCTTGGAATGGGGTGAGCATCTGTCCTAGTGACAGCATTGAGACCCCTGTAGTCCACGCAAAATCTCATTTCTCTCTTTCCATCTTGGGTATGAGGTTTTGGCACCAGGACTACTGGGCTGGCCCATGGGCTCTCTGATGGTTTAATCACTCCAAGCTCCAACATCTTTTGCACCTCAGCCTTGATGCAATCCCTGACATGGTCAGGTTGCCTGTAGATCTTATTCTTCACAGGCAGACTGTCACCAGTGTCCACCACATGGGTACACCAGTTAGTCTGGCTGGGTGTGAGTGAAAACAAATGCCTGTGGGCTTGCAAAACGTGTCTGCAGTCCATCTGTTGCTGGTCAGTGAGGCTGCCCGCCAAGGCTACTCCATCAACTGAACCATCATCAGGGTTCTGAGAAAGCAGGTCTGGGAGAGGGTCACTCTCTTCCTCCTGTTCCCCATCTGTGGCCATGAGCAAGCTCATGTCCTCCCTGTCCACAAATGCTTTCAAACGATTTACATGGATTACCCTGTGAGGGCTCCTGGGGGTTCCAAAGTCAACCAAGTAGGTGACTTCTCCCTTTTTCTCAATGATAGGATAGGGTCCACTCCATTTGTCCTGGAGTGCTGCTGGGGCCACTGGCTCCAGTACCCACACCTTCTGTCCTGGTTGGAACTCTACCAGTACAGCCTTTTGGTCATGCCAAGCTTTTTGTAATTCTTGGCTGGCCTCCAGGTTTTTGGATGCTCTCTCCATGTATTCAGCCATCCTGGAGCGGAGACCAAGTACATAGTCCACTATGTCTAGTTTGGGCTTTTTGAGAGGTAACTCCCATCCTTCCTTCACCAAACACAATGGACCCCTCACAGGGTGGCCAAACAAAAGTTCAGAAGGGCTGTAGCCAACCCCCTTCTGTGGGACCTCTCTGTAAGCAAAGAGCAGGCAAGGTAAAGAATGTCCCATTTCCGCCTGAGCTTCTCTGGTAATCCTTTTTTCATGCCTTTAAGGGTCTTGTTAAATCTCTCCACAAGCCCATTGCACTGTGGATGATAGGGGGTGGTAAACTTGTAGTTTACTCCACACTCCTTCCACATTGCTTTCAGATAGCTAGACATAAAGTTCGTGCCTCTATCTGATAGTACCTCCTTTGGGAAGCCCACTCTTGAGAAAACTGCAATGAGGGCTTTTGCCACCACAGGTGCTGTGGTGGTCCTCAGGGGAATAGCCTCTGGATACCTGGTGGCATGATCCACTACCACCAGTATAAATCTGTTCCCAGATGCTGTTTGGGGGTCCATTGGACCCACAATATCAATTCCAACTCTTTCAAAGGGGACCCCCACCACAGGTAGTGGTATAAGGGGGGCCTTTGTTGTGCCACCTGACTTACCACTGGCTTGGCAAGTGACACAGGAGCGACAAAACTCCTTGACATTTTCTGACATATGAGGCCAGTGAAAGTGTGAAACAAGCCTGTCCCACGTCTTGTTCTGGCCTAAGTGTCCTGCAAGGGGAATATCATGGGCCAAGGTAAGAAGGAACCCCCTAAACTGCAGAGATATAACCAACCTCCTGATAATGCCAGGCTTGGGGTCTCTAGCCTCTGAGTAAAGGAGTCCATCATCCCAATACACAGTATGGGTACCTTGGGCATCCCCAGCAGCCTCAGCAGCAGCCTGCTGTCTGAGGGGTTCAAGTGAAGGGCAATCTAATTGAGCCTGCCTCAGGTCTGCCCTTGAGGGTCCCCCTGTCCCCAGAAACTCAACCTGGTCAGGTTCAAGTTCCTCAGAGACAGTCTCCTCTTGGACTGCAGAATCAGTTTCCTCTGAAACTTGATCCTCAACCTGGGGCAAGGTGGAAGGCTCAGCCTTTCCTCTCTTGCTCCTTCTCTTGGGTTGTGGTTGGTCTATTGTTCCAAGATCCACCACTGGTTCAGGAAGGCACTTCTTAGCCTGAGACCTTGTCACTGCAAGGACGTGCTCTGAAATCCCTAGCATTTCTGCATGAGTCCTGTACTCCACTTCTGACCAAGCTGAGCTTTCAAGATCATTGCCTAACAGACAGTCTACTGGGAGGTCTGCACTCACAACAACTTTCTTTAGGCCATCTACCCCTCCCCAGGAGAAGTTCACAACTGCCACACTATGGGAAGTAGTGGAGTTGCTTGCATTGGTCACTAGGTAACTCTCACCTAGTACAATCTGTCCAGGGTCCACAAAGTCAGGTGTCACCATTGTGACACTGGCACATGTGTCCCTGTAGGCCTGAGCCAGTTTCTCATTAATTAAAGGCGTCTGCCTATATTTGCCCAGGTTACTGGGGCTTACTGCAGTGGACAAATCTAGGTCCACATCATATAGGAGAACTGCCTGAGTAGGGGTTCTGACTAGGCCAGATCCTACTTCAATACCCAGGGTCAACCCAGCTACACCCTTGGACTGTGTTCCACCACTGCTTACTGGACTAGGGGTTGCAGTTGCTTTAGGAGCTGCAGTGGTGGGGACTGGATTTGTCTTAGTGCATTCACTGCCCCAGTGTGAAACTGATTTGCAGGTATTACACCAAGGTGTCTTTGGACCTTTATTCTTCTTCTTCTTGTTTCCATTTTGGGAACCACCCTCCTTACTATTAGTTTGGGGGCCTGAAGACTTCTGGTCTTTTTCTTTATCTTTCTGATTTCCACCCTTCTGGTCTGTTTTCTTCTGGTCACCACCTTGGTTCTGGGGTTTCTGCTTAATCCTTGTTCTGACCCATTTGTCCGCCTTCTTTCCCAATTCTTGGGGAGAGGTCAGATCAGAGTCAATAAGGTATTGATGCAACAGCTGGTTTGTACAGTTATTAAGGATCTGCTCTCTCATTATAAGATTGTACAATCCTGTATAGTCTGAAACTTTACTTCCCTGCAACCAACCCTCCAAAGCCTTAGTGGCACACTCAACGAAATCAGTCCAGTCTTGAGTCTGTGCTTTTTGGGTGTCTCTGAACAACAACCTGTATTGCTCAGTGGTTAGGCCAAACCCTTCAATAAGAGCACTCTTCAAAACAGAGTAGTTTTTGGCATCCTCAGGTCTAACTGTGAGGAGCCTGTCCCTCCCTTTCTCAGAAAAGGAGTACCATAAAATTGCAGCCCACTGATCCTGAGGAACCTGCTGTACCATGCAGGCTCTCTCCAGAGCAGTCATCCATTTGTGGATGTCATCCCCTTCCTTGTAGGGGGGCACAATTTTTGTCAGGTTTCTATTATCATAGCTCCTGTCTTTTTCTCTAGGAAGATTGCTGCCACCAGTGGCATCTAAGCCACTCAATTTCTGCTCTCTTGCCAAGGTAAGTCTAGCTTGAGCCAAGGTAAGTTTAGCTTGAGCCAGGGCTACCTCCTCCCTCTCTATTTGGAGTCTGACAGCCCTCATTCTGGCCCTATGCTCAGTCTTCTGAGAGGCAGTCATACCTCTCTCAGATTCTCTTGAGGCACTAGAAATATGAGAGTCCCCTGAGGGAGATCTCACTCTTCTGTTGCCTGGGAGAATGATACTGTGGGATCTGGGGAGGTGCTGGCCCTCTCCATTTCCCAGTAGGTCTAAGTTGGCCTGGTTAAGCCTGGCAACTAGGACCTGGCTACCCCTCTGATCCTGATCTTCTGGGTCCCCTACATCTGAGTCCTCTTCCTCCTCCTCTTCTCCTTCTTCCTCCTGAGGGGGATCAGTTACAGGGGGTTTCTCTCCATCTCCTAACTTGGAGGGGACTTCATTCGCCCTCTCTACGTCATCCTGCTCTAGAATGGCTATCAGGATAGGACAGGTGGGACTTCTGCCCCTTTTTAACCCTCTTGATATGCACAAGGCAATCAAGTCCTTTCGGGTTAATTTGTCATAGCTGGAAGTTGCCTGGGTAAGGTCAACTGTCACAGGGGTAGACCCTGAGGCCACTCCTGTGTCAGACATGACTCTAGTGAGGTGTAAGTGGTGCACTTACCTACACTAAGTGTTTTCCTACTGTACCTTGCTAGTGAGTTGTAGTCAGGGTGTGCTAGTCCCTTCAACCTACAACTACTAAGTTCAGTAGAACTTAATATGCTAAGCTTTTGATTTATATGTACCTAGAGGTACTTGATGTGATCTTTCAATTTGATAAAAAGATTGCAATGGTAAAACAACAGCAAGCTCAAATCTGCACCGCTGCTCACCAATGTGAGAAGTTGGCCTGATAGGGGATGTTTCCAATTCTGGAACCACCGATTATCAGACCAAGCAATCCCTTATGGTGTCTGGTTGTAAGTCAACCTTATTAGACAAGCTATCCTAGGGGTAGCATGGACTAAGCAGCCTAAAGGCTTAACTTAAGAGGTCGTGTTAAGCGAGCTGTTTTACCACATACAATCCTGTAATATCAAATGAAAGGACACCACACAAGTATATATTATAAATATATATGTGTTTATTACTAAAAACAATCCCCAGTATTCTTTATGAATAAAGGGGCACAAGCGTTAAATCAAAAGCACTGTTTAAACATACAAAGTTGCACGATTATGGATGAGGGCGGGGGCCACTCAAACCTTATACTAAACAAGTGGTATAAGAGATACCAATCGAGCAGTGGTTAGGCCTAGGGCCTAGGGAATCGCTGGGAGCAGTCAGGACAAGCAATGCTGAAGTCGGGAATGGCCCACGGGATTCGGGTGCAGTGCGGAAAGCGCCCGCGTGCACCAATGTTAACCAATGGTGCGTAAAAGTTGTAAAGTTAAAGTTTAAGGACACTTCCGCTGAACCTAGAGGAACAAAACTTAAGACACAGACCCTAGAGATGTGTACCAGTGTGGGAACACCGGCGGAGCAAAGTTACCTCACCCACAGGAAGCGGGTGCATAGGGTCGAAGTTGAGTCGGGTTTCGTCACGCAGGCTCTTGGTGCTTGAAGCTGAAAGGGCTGCAGGCGGGGTGAAAGAGAAGTGTCCGGTGGAGTCCAAGGGTGGACTCAAGTCGAAAAGTACCTGAAAGCAGAGGGGACAGAGTCTGGGTCACTCAGCAGTGACCAGGGTGGAACCAGGACGGAACCAGGCAATGTCGGGCGCAATCAGGTGGTCGTCGAGGAGCTTCTCTCCGCTGTCACATGGGCTATGGGGCATCTGCGACGTCCAGGAGCAGGTCACGATCTGTCCCACGCAGGCTCTCGCCGTCGGCGCTGTCGGCTTCAGGATTGGAGCAAACAACACTTGGCAAAAGCAATCCACGCGGAACCGGGAGATTGCTTCTCACTCAAACCAGGAAGGTCCGAGTGGGGGCTCCTTTTCAGGGGAGCTGGTGTAGATCTGGAGCAACCAGATTCACAAGTCGGTTTTGACGTTTCGTCGGCACAGGGACCACTAGCCGGCTGGCAAGTGACCGGGCCAATGCGTTGAGCCAAATGGAGCAGAAGGGCCCCACGCAGCACTCGTCGAGTGTGGAGGGCTGAACTTCGGTGCAAAAGTGGCTCAGGGTGGGGGCTTCTCAAACCCCGGTGTACAGCTTCAAGGGTCACTCGTGGGCTGCACGGTCAGCGTCTCGTGGTCAATTCAAGATGGCGTGCCCCACGCTTCCGGTCGCCTCCACAGGTCTCAGCTCTGCAGGGACTGTGGATCGGGCTGTAGGAAGGCAGGCAAGCTTGATCTCGTCGATCTCAGTCGCTCGATTTCCGGCGGGAACTGCGACAAAGTAGATGTCGAGGGCTGGATGGTGCCTGTTTACACAGGGTGGTCACTCCTTGACCACAAGGGAGATTCTTCGGGCTTCCACGTTGAGTAGGAGGTCCAAGGGTCCAGAGTTTCGTTTCTTATGTTTCGTCAGGAAATCTAAAGTGCATTGGCACTGCTCCCACTCTTATTCGAATCTGGGGGGCGTGATTACCTGCTAGGTCCCCTCCTATGGGTGGGACCCAGGAAGGGGGTGGATACACCCCTTTCCTTTGATCCAGGCCGCCCTGGCACGAGGGCTGGAGTGCCCCAGAACCGGTTTGGCCGGATCATGCAAGGGGCAGCCTTGTGCGCCCCAAGCAGTGTCTGGTTTCTTTCAGACCTCCCTGCTACAATCCACTATCTCCTGTCTGGAGGGTGGTAAAACCCCCCTGCGACAGGAAACCCTTTGTCCAGGCCCCATTTGGCTGAGTTTCGGTCAGCTGCAGGGGTCCAGACCCGTGTCTGTGGCAGAGGCATCCATTTTGTGGATCTAAGGCCCTTTTAGAAATTAACCGCATTTAAGTAAAGTAACATGTCTTACCCCTCTAGAGGTGTGGAATGCTATCCCCGTCGCCAGAACTGGCGAGGGGATAGTATTCCAAATCGTATGACACCTTACACGACATGTTTTGATAAAGCCAAACCAAAGTTGCTATATAACCGCGAGGATTATAAGGCACTTAAGAGTATATGGTATGGCGTTATCCTGAAACAGCTTAGGGAGTTGTTCCCGACAGCTGAAGACAGGCTCAGCTCATGCTAGAGCTCCATCTCACATGAAACCACGCACTCTGCCTCCAGGATTGATGAGGCCTTCCATAGGAGTGGCTCACAGGTTAATATGTGTCCAGATATAGGTTTAGATATAGGTATACTATATCCAAGCAAGGGGTGATTACACCACCTTACCCCAGCTGAGTGATCAACCAGTTGTGTCAATTAAGAACCAGCCAGGGGTGGCAAAAGATATGCTGCAGCCCCTGGTAGGCCTTGGTGGCCCCTATGCCCTGGGCACCTATAGTGCATTATACAGGGGCTGACAAGGAGTCCATTTCCAATTGGGTTATGTGCCTATAGCACATGTATCAGTAATTTAGTGAGAGAACAGCAGGCTGGGGGTCTGATCAGCAGGCCCACAGCCTCAGTAGTCGAAAACCAGTGAAGCAAAAAGCAAAAATTTTGGGGTGACCATAGGATAGCAGACCCTACTCTCCTACAACGCCCCTACTTGGATAGGCCACACCCCTTTAAGAGGTTTGCCCAGCTCCTTTTAGAGCACCCCTAGTTTTTTTCCCACTTAAAGCCCTAATTAAACGTAATTAATGACACCTGCGCTTGAGTGTACGGGCAGGATTGACCACGCCATGCATCCCAGCCACGTGTAACCTGGGAAGGAAACAGGTCAACACTGGAACTCCACCCCTCAATCCAGTGTCTTCACTGTAAAAACCTTCAGTAATTTTCTCTGTCTAAGCCAGGGTCGCGCTTTGAGTTTTTGACTAAGCCAGGACACCTCCCCTGATCCCTTTCACACATGATAAATGTCCATTTCATAATCTCAGGTTTTCAATTAAGAAAGCAATGCATTATGGGAGCTGAAGTCTTTCTTTGCCTCATTTGACCTGATTGCACTACAAGTATGATGCAAATGTTTTGTTAAAGGATCCTCGTAGACAGGATGTGTGTTCATTGGTGTGCATGGGGTGACCAGTCAAAGTTCTACTCCCTACTCTCTCCCCTTTACATGTGTTTTCCTCTGCAGAAGAGGGCCAGGCTAAGTGAGCACAGGGAGCCTGAATCTCCCCAGGACCAACTAATCCTGTCTGTTCATTCGCCTCTCTGATAGGCTGCCCCGGGACACCAAAGGTGGCCACCTACGAGGGCGGCCACCCTTAGTGCCATAGGATGGCACAGACCCTGAGCGGTCTAGTGGTTGGGGGGACCAGTGGTCCCCCTGTGAGGTCACTTCCTGTTCCTGGTGGAGGGGATGAAGGGCTATTCAGCCTAGGGGGTGAGGGTCAAGCGCCCTCTTTGTTCCTGATGCAGCGGCGGGTTGACCTTCGCCCCCTCCCCTAGGCTGATCCGGCATCGCTGGACTAGAGACTGCCCGGCGTTTTCTTGGTTCAGGTGAGGACTGCGCAAGGGGCTCGCAAGGGTGGCTTAGGGCCCGTGGGTGGGGGGGCAGCCTCATCCGGCGTGGGTCAGGGGGCGCTTTCACGAGGTCGGCAGCTGATACGTTCGTACCGCTTTCAGTGGGTCTGGCGCGCTATTCTCGGGTGCAAGGGTGTGTAGGGGTATTTTCAGTTAGGGTTGCGGCGTCGCGGGGGGGGGGGTTCCTGCCCTCAGCGTGGCTTTCGCGGGGTCTCCTGGCCTGGGTCGTCTCGTTGTGTGGCTCTCTTCCTACTCGTCGCTTTGCGGGGGACTGCTGGGCAGCGGCGGTCCTGCCGTGGCTCACCCCCCTCGTCGGGGACCTACCTGGCTTTCATCGCTGTTGTGCCAGGCCCAGCCCGCCGCCTTGCCTCCACTCTGGGGGTGCCCGGCCGCCTTGCACTTCCCCCCTGCCCCTCATAGTGGTTCCTTGTGGCCCATGCGGGGACACATCCTTGGACGCTCATCCCTTTCCCTCCTTACCTGGCCATAGGCGGGCTTTGCGGGCAGTGCTCCGGGTTCCAGTTGGCCAGCGAACACCTTCCGGGTCCCCCTCGCTGTCCGACGGGGCTGTCCTCGTGGTGGTGAGGCCTGCTGTTCATCTTTTCGCTCCCCCGGCAGGTCTGCCCGCCGTCTGGGCCCCTGCTGGGCCCGGGGTCGGGAGTGTCCAAGGCTGGCGAGTCGCGCGGGCATGCGCATGCGCTCTTCGCAAACCCGCCCCTCGCACTCCTCGGGCTGGGTGTTGTCGTTGCAGGCGCTATTTCTCTGGGGGGATCGCTGCCGTCAATTTATTTAGTTATTTAATTTATTGGTGCGTTTTGTATAGCGCGGAGTTGGCCCGGGGGAGTCGGAGCGCTTCGCTTGGGAGCGGAGCTGATGCGTGGGGGCAGTGCGGGTGGGCGAAGTGCATGAGCGGGCGTTGCATTAAGTGAGGCAGTGATGAGAGTAGCGAGCCACGGAATGGATGAGGTAGCAAACGGTGAATGATTTTCTTCGTCTTGAATGAGTACACTTGTTTGAATTTCTTGTTTGGTACTCGTGTGTAACATGCACCCGTCACTTTCTCGAGTAACACACTGTTTTCTACCTCTCCATTTGTCTATTTTCGATACTTGCACAAGTGCCACCATGGCCTACGTACGTTTGTTCTTGTGCTTGAGTGCCCTCCATATATTGCAGTATTATACCTCTATGTTTATTTTGTACGCTTTTGTAACCTGCACACGTCACTTTTTCATCATGTAATGTAATTTTTTTGCTTCATTTGATGTGATGCTTGCTTTTGTATTTTGCTCACTTGTGATGTTCTCGTGTGTTAGTTCCGTTCCTTTTGTGGGGCGCTCTGACGCCTTTGGGTGGGGTCCGCGCTGTATAGAAACGCACAGATGGATAGATAAATAATTAAATAAAAATAAAATTACCCTGTGCATATCTAAGACGGTTTGGTTTTATATGGGAGGTGAGCAGCTGGTGGGCCTTTTGGATGGAGGGGAAGTGGGGTGGGGGGGAGCCTGATGTGTTGATTTATCTTTCTGCAGGGCAGTCACCACGCATTGTTCGGTCCGGAGCGGCAAAGGAAGGTCGACAAACATGGAGTGAACGGGGTGGTGGGGGGGTGGAGGGGGCGGGTATAAGGCATTGATTGCTTTCAATTTCTATTGCTGCAGGACTTCATCAAGATGAGTTTGTAGGATCACACATCACGACGGAAAGCGCATGGTATTTGGTTTGTCCCACTGGTCAGTGGGCCGGCTTTAATGGATACAGGCTGCAGGATTGCTCGCCAGGAAGTTCTTTGTCATTAAAATGTTGTAATGTTGATTCTTACTTTGGCTTGTACAGTCTGTACATGCTGCGCTTGAGATTGTCTGCCTTCTACCTGTGTTGCTTCACCTCTATGGCCTGATAATTTTGCTTGTTCTTTTCCTGTAACAGTTATCTCAGGTAACGTATCTGGTTATATAGTGCAGTGCCCTGACACTTTAAGATATTCGTGTTCGACGGAAGGACTCTAAATAATAATTAACAATATTGAAATCTGGAATATCTTTGGTACTACCTCAATAAGTAGTGCATATGTAGTGGCGATCTTATGGATAGCTAAGGCGGTACACCCACGACTTAGATCAGGGAGCCTAGGTGGCTACCCAAGGATGAGGTACTGATGGGTGAATTGATCTCACTGTATTCCTCCACTGCGACGTGGCTAGATGGAGGTGAGAGAGTCGGGTTTTAGGTCTGGAGTAAATTAGGGAGCATAACTAAAGGTTGAGTTGATGTAAACATCCATGCTCCTGTTGAGTTTGTAATTTACTTCCATAGTTACGCATGTTGAGCTAATTTTCAATCCAGGGTCATCACTTTCCCAAGGAGCTCTTTTCTAGCTTTCTGGAGGGAGGTAAGAGAGTCGTGTTTTAGGACTGAAGTAAATTAGGGACCATATTAAAGGTTGAGTTCATGTAACATCCATGCTCCTGTCGAGTTTGTAATTTATTTCCATAGTTACGCAGGTTTAGTTAAGTGGGGCCCATTGGGGAAAGGGGGGGGGGGAGAAAGCACCGACCCGAGACTCAATGTAAGTGTGATAAAGGCCGCTTTATTGGAAGCAGGTGCATCCTACACAATAACATCCTCGGCCTGTGCCGCACAATCTAAACCTCATAAATATGTAATTTCCTGCCTCACCCCCACCCCCTCCCCTAACTGATTCCCACAATCCACAAACATTAACAATTAGCATAACGTCAATTTGCCTCTCCACCTGGGTAAATACTTTATTGTGCTAGACCTCCCCCCCGATACTCCAAACAGTTCTCCTCTCTTCCCCCATATATTAGGAAGAACCGCCCCTACATACAGAATGCACCCCACACCTGCTCCAGCGACATGCGAAAACCCCCACCCAATCCAAAAAAACCCTTTTTGCACAGAATACAAAACATTGTAAATAGCCTTGAAAAGCCCTGGCGCAATTCGCCACAGAGGCGAAGCACGTGTCGGCTGTCCACGTTTTCATCTATACAAATAAAGAGCAATTATCCACAAAGCAAGAACTCTTCTGCTTCTATTCATACCAAAAAAGGATTGAGCCTAAGGACACCAAGATGTGACGTCCACCAAACTCATCACCCCGTTCAAACCCCTTCTTGCACCAGCCTCCAACAAAACCTGCCCAAAATCCCCATTGCCCCCAAACTCCCCCGCAAAGGAAAATCCCCCGTAAAGAGTAGTGCCTGCCCGTGGGCACCCCCCCCCCCCGAATCATGGCCCAGGGAGGGAGGGAGGGAAAAAAAATTTCAATCGCCACCCCCCGCCCGGCGGCCGAGACACCTCACTTAAAATGGTGTCTCAGCCGCGTGGCCGGGCGGATAATACAGCCCCGCCCAAAAGGAAGCCCAGCCCAGCCCCGCCCCCCAGCCCAAAAGCTACCAAAACCCCGTCCCCGTGCGGCGCCATCTCTACCCCCCCTCTCCCTGGCCCCAAATTCCCCCGGGCGGGGCAGGCCTCCCTACGGTCGGCCCCCCCCCCCCCAGGACCCCATTGGGGCCCATTGGGGAAAGGGGGGGGGGGAGAAAGCACCGACCGAGACTCAATGTAAGTGTGATAAAGGCCGCTTTATTGGAAGCAGGTGCATCCTACACAATAACATCCTCTGCCTGTGCCGCACAATCTAAACCTCATAAATATGTAATTTCCTGCCTCACCCCCACCCCCTCCCCTAACTGATTCCCACAATCCACAAACATTAACAATTAGCATAACGTCAATTTGCCTCTCCACCTGGGTAAATACTTTATTGTGCTAGACCTACCCCCCGATACTCCAAACAGTTCTCCTCTCTTCCCCCATATATTAGGAAGAACCGCCACTCGAGGGACGTGCTAACGGTCCTCGACCCCCCCTAGGACTCCCCCTCCCTAAACCCGGGACGCGCCACCTGCCCCATTCGGCAGGACCACCCCCTAACGATATGGCTGCCGCGGACCCCCCTCAAACCCTGTGCTCCTATCCACGCGTTCAAACCGCCGGCAGGTCCTCCCCCCAACCACAGGGCCATGCCCTCCGTCCCAATGTATAGGGCCATGCCCTCCGACACCACGTACAGGGCCATGCCCTCCGTCACCACGTATAGGGCCGTGCCCTCCGTCACCAATGTATAGGGCCATGCCCTCCGTCACCAATGTATAGGGCCATGCCCTCCGTCACCAATGTATAGGGCCATGCCCTCCGTCACCAATGTATAGGGCCATGCCCTCCGTCACCAACGCATCGGGCCATGCCCTCCGTCACCCATGTTTAGGGCCATGTCCTTCGTCTCCAATGCGTAGGGCCATGCCCTCCGCCACTAACCGTATAGGGCCATGCCCTCAGTCGACGTCACCCCCGGGGCGTGCTTCCTGGCCGCGGAATCGAGCTCCCTAACAGGTATGCCGCACTAACACGGGCCGTGCCCCCTCTCTGGCGCAGAGGCCCACCCCTGTCAACACCAGGCCTGAGAAGCCGCTCAGCGCCTGCAGGCAGCCCGCCGAGCCGGCCGTCCCACCAGAGAGAAGCCCTCCGGATGCGTGTCCCACACCTGCGCCCGTCCGCCAGGAAGAAACCCCTGCCGCACTCGTTCGGCGTCAGACCCCCAGTCCTCCGGCGGGCGTGCTCCCTGGCCATGGAGTCGAGCTCACCACGGAGATGACCACACTGACATGGGACCGTGCTTCCTCTCTGGCGCCCCGAAAGAAGTCCTCCACACAGTGCGTCACCCCCAGAGCCTGTCCGCCAGGAAAAAACCCACTGCACAACGTACCCCTCCCTCACGCGCGACTGCGACCTCGATGCGACCCCCCTGTCCTCGGCGGGCGTGCTCCCTGGCCATGGAGTCGAGCTCATTACGGAGATGACCACACTGACCTGGGACCGTGCTTCCTCTCTGGCGCCCAGAAAGAAGTCCTCCACACAGTGCCTCACCCCCAGAGCCTGTCCGCCAGGAAAAAGCCCACTGCAAAGAACGTACACCTCACCCACGCGCGACTGTACATCTCACCCACGCGCGACTGGAAACGCCCGCGGCCCATTGAAACGGTAATTTTGTCCGCCGTATTCACAAGTGCCTCTGCAGATATTTGGTAAGGTTTTCCACTCCAGGACGTCAACTGTGAAAATGTCACTTTTGTAACTTTTATAAGCTTGCCTCCTTCAAACTACTAAAATGGAAGAACGTACCTCTTACCCACGCAAAATGTCACATTTATAAACTCTATGCGCTTGCCTCCTTGTGTCCTACTAATAAAAAGGGGTTCTACAGAAGACATCAGTGTGGTACTCCGCAATGCCCCTTCGCATAGAAAAGATCAGCAATAAGTCCACCGTAAAGAAAAGTATGTATATATTTTAAAGCGTGGGATTCGAACACAGAATGCAAGAACAGTAACCTGGGCCCAGATTCAACATACTTCACTGCACGGAGGCGCAAAGTGCAACTCCGCCTTGCTCTATAGAAAACCGTGTAGCACCAAATGTACCACGAGCCGCCTTTCAATTAGGTCTCCGCTGGCACCCGTGCTAAAACAGGCCGGACCCCCGCAAATAACTTTCATATATCACTATATGAATCCCTTATAGGTTCCGGAGTAGCAAGCTACCCCACTGAAAAGCGCTTCGGCACCCCGTCAGGGTAGGAAGCGCTATTTAAAAGTACTCACAATACCATACTTGGCCCTATAAGGCAGTGACCAACGTCCGGGATGGGATGGGCGCACTGTGTACGAAGCCACCGGCCTAACTATCCGAAACATAAATCCCAATTGTAACTTCACCATGAGAGAACATCTGAACGGGGAATTAAGTCGTTTGTGACATGACCCCTCACACTCCAAATGCCCTCACATATATGTTCCACAGAGTATTCCCGATAAAACCTAGTCTGGAGAATACCTTTGTCCCTTAATCCATGGGGCCCCATCATCTTTTAGACACACTGGTTTCCCCGGATTTAAATTAAAGGCAATGCTTCAGCGGCATATGGCAACCGTTCAAATAGCTCGAGCTTTATTGCACACATCTTACTGTCATGCGCTGCCCCCTACACACTGCTACTTGCTGAACAATGCGGTCACAAATGTTGACATACCGCGACAATATTGAGATATGTTATACTAACAATACTGCAGGAACATGAAATGAATGAAATGCTGAGCAGCATATGCTATGTGCAATATGTCATAGCACCCAGAGTCCAGAGACCCATGGGCACCTGACCACTTTTCTAAACAGCTTGTACCGTACATATACCCATGATACTATAACTGCACCACTGGTTGGTTTATACTGCTTGGTGCACTCTGCAGACCGGCCAAGAATTAACGTGTACAGTGCCTAAACATCTCTATGGCCCACTTACAGGCGCCGTGAGACCTGCGCCGTACCTGCAGCCTTAGCTCCAGAACGTTCAACTTTCATAATCAGTCATCCATACAATGAACTCATCCAGACACCCTAATGGCCTCTCATATTGCAGTATATGCTATACAAGAATCATATGCTGCATGAAAAACACAACTACAAAAACACAACATCTGTGACTAGGAAATACCTTTAGGAAATAGGATCACACATGCCATGAAACACGAAATAAAACTTGAAATGTAAACAGTGACAGCACAGCTGACTTGGAATTCCTCAAGGGTCCTTCAAATTAATGATGGGACATGAATCAGCGATTTCCCTTGTAAAGTTAAGGGCATGCATGTAGGGCCCGGTAGTGGCCCATTTTGATGTCAGTTCTTAATTATTGCTGGTGCTGAGCAGTGGTAGTGCCCACCCTACCTGAATCCCAACCTAATCCCAAAAATGTCCACATTTAACATCAGGTTGTCTGACATAATTTCGAAGGGATTAGTATTCTGGAATGAATCTAAAAACGTCCCTGGAATATGCAGACCCGGACCTGATAACTATGTGTGCTGCAGCAGTGAGAACGCAGCTTTGTAAGCAAGCACCGGTTTGGTGAAATATGTGTTTGCTGTGAGATGACACACAGTCGCCCACACTCAGCTGCCCCCAACTACGGATTTCTAGGAACAATAAAGGGTATGTGATTGCCACCCCGAGGTGGGGTTATCGCTCCCACTGCGGGCTACCTATCCGGTTCGGAACAGGTTCAGCTCACTGGCACCTCGAATGTTCCCGCCCAAGGTACACACGGCCACCGGGACGCTGTTTATAAATGCGGCGTGAGGGGGGCGGCAAGGGGAAGCAGCACTATGAAGCCGTTTTCTGTCCTGACGTTTATTGAAATTTACTTTGGCATTGCGAAAGGGCTGGACGTGTGTTTAATCACAGAAGAAATGGCCCGTACCCGCTCCGGGAGCCGCTGAGGCCACGAACCACCGCTCCCCCAATGTGAGGAGCAGGCGGGCCCCCTGAAACCCGCAACACATCGCACCGAGAAACTCCACGGTCCGTACCGCCCCCTCCTCCACCTCGAACACCACTAAGAAGTCCACACCCCCAGCGTACACTCCCAAACATTGTCACCCCCCAAGAAAAACCTCAGCACAGGTATCCGGATAACAATAAGCCACAGATGTAACCAGCACACAATATCCGAACAATAAACCACCTTTGAACCAACACTCATAAGGTCTTTACCCCCCCTGCCCCCACGTAGCACCCCGGCGGCCGTATGGACCCTTCGGGTAGGGGGCAGGAGGGACTCACCTAGTCCCACGTGGGAGCCTGACCGCCCGCACTAGCCAGAACAGGCCCATCCACTCGGTCGCGTGGAGCCGCATGCTGCTGTCGCCGAGCTCCTCCCACGTCCAGCGATGTGTCCCGCGCCGTGAAAGTCTCCTCACAAGCCTGACATGTCCCATCGGAAAGCCTGCAAAGTCCCATCACACACACACAATCGTGAAGTCCCCTCCGCTGCAGGCCCTCCGCTCGTGCCGCTAGCAACCATGGAGACTTGAGGAGATTGTCAAAAAAAAATTTCAATCGCCACCCCCCGCCCTGCGGCCGAGACACCTCACTTAAAATGGTGTCTCTGCCGCGTGGCCGGGCGGATAATACAGCCCCGCCCAAAAGGAAGCCCAGCCCCGCCCCCCAGCCCAAAAGCTACCAAAACCCCGTCCCCGTGCGGCGCCATCTCTACCCCCCCCTCTCCCCGGCCCCAAATTCCCCCGGGCGGGGCAGGCCTCCCTACGGTCGCCCCCCCCCCCCCAGGACCCTATTTTCAAACCAAAGTCAACACTTTCACAGGGAGCTTTCTTCTAGCTTTTGGTATGTGAGATAAGTAACATTTTGTGGCAGTTATACAACATTATCGACCAGGGTTTAGCCATCATCCCTCCCCCCACCTCCTACGGATGGAATTTAATCTGCGATATGTCTGGCCTAATTATTCATGGGAAACCACGTTGTGGACAGACATTGTACAATATATAATCATTCTTTATTGGTAATGAAGGAGAGAGGGCTATCGTTTCTTTCTCCATGTGTCTACCACAACACTTGTAGGACGTCGGAGCCTCTAGTGTGGTGTATTAAATGGACATAGCGTTTGCTGCCACTAGGTAGAGCTCTTTACACCCGGCTACACACTGCTGTTGTACCCATTGTTAATGTATTCCAGTGGTTATTGTTGCTCATTGTGATTAGTATTGCACTCTTGAGTATAAAATGAATTGCTTAATCTTTTCTCGTTGGTGTACTTACGTGAATAGGCACTAGACATGTCTTAGGAAGCAATATAGATGGGAAGATGTCATGTCAACTATACGCTTACATGCCTAGGGCTTCCCAACACCATAAGACATTATTCCTAGGCATGTTCTCGAGCCCGCCCAGCCTCCCAAGGGCCTGCTGTGTCGAGGGGGAGGGGTCTGGGCTTGGATGTCGTTTTCCATATACATGTAGGTATCGGTCAGAGGAAGACGTCGTGGTTCACTTCATGACAGGCCACCAAAGTGACCGGTGCTGTGGTCCGGCATGTGAACAAAATAGTAAATGATAGTGGTGCGTGCCTTTTTAATTCATGAATTCATTTATCTTCGAGGTTCCCTATGACGTGTAGGCTACACACAGATGTAGATGGTGTGTATATAGCATAACTCATTAATTAGATCTGTTATTAACTGATGGTTATTATCATCTATGATCAGTTAAGAGCGCATTAGTGGTGTTGTCATTATCAGTGCCCTCATTCATCATTCCGGTCACGATAGCATGGCATCATAATTTGATCCAGAACAGGGCGGTCTCACTAGGATGTATTTGGCTTTGCATAAGGATATTAGCCCACAAACTCTTACATCTTAAGGCCGAATTCTGGGGAGCGAGCATAGATTTCTATATCAGTTAAGAGATGAATGACTGAACTACTCGGCAAGCATAGTGGCCCGCCGACGACTAGACTCCTTAGTTTATTATGCTAAGGTGATAGGAACTTAGTTTGCAAGTCTCTGCAGCTCAATGCTCTGGGCGTTGGATAGCTCGGACTCTGCCCAGGGGGTCAGGACGCTTCTCAGGGGGGGCAGAGCGGATACTCCAATGGTGACTTCAGTAACTAAGCAAACGTGAAGTTACGCGATCCAAAGTGACTCATGAGCAGACAGTGGAAGAAGTTCCTACTGGGTATTACAGGAGGAGAATGGGTGATGTCTGCTATTACTTTAGCCTTTATAGTACTAATGAGGTCATTAGTACTTCTTGGTAGACAGTCTCTTGTAAGAAGATACGTTATGTAGGCTTTGGTGCATTTGTGCAAACACCGGTACATAACAGACTGTAAGAGGTAGCAAGCTGTGTGTTAACAGAGATTCGTGCAGGGTGCATCCGACTAAAGAGGACCAGACTCAATTAGAGGGCCATTACGGCAATTTTGGGCAGACTCACTAGGCACCTGTCCTGAGAAGTCACCTCCGGAGTCAGGGAGAGGAGTAGTTCTTTAGGAAAGGTCTTCCATTAAGTAATAGAGTGGACAACTTTTATTTGGAAGTGCGCAGGTAATGGGGACTAATTAGTGCTCGCAAATCCCACTGGCCGGGGTAGCGTTTGGGGCATTGAGGGCCTTGTCTCAATGTAGAGTTAGGATCAGGGGGACAGCTTTATGACTCTTTTCTGTCTCTAATTCAGGGACCGCGCAGGAGAACGGCCCTTCCCACATGGGAGACGACATGAATTATCAACAGGTATAGGGTCGTAGCACACTGTGGGCAGTGTGTTAGGGTCTGGGATTCCCATGTTCCCCCTTTTGTCATTACTATCCGTGGTGTGGGACGCATGCAGGTTTCATTCATGAAAGTTATACATTGATAGTTAACTGGGAGCCGGGACATATTGGGTAGCCCTGTGCTGTATTTGGATGTTCTCTCTGCTGTTGAGTCTGGACAATGTGTTTTACAGTGCAATAATTGGGGTGTTCAAGCTGGATGCAGTGGCAGAACTGGGGCTACTCATGCATTTCATGCGACAGAGAATTGGAAGTGTTCTCATCTTACTACTACTCGATTTTGGCATATAATGCATCCCATGCGCTATAGAAAACATGTTTTCTAGTTCAGCAACGGGGGCGCAATGAAGGGCGCTGATCCTTGCGATCGAATGAGCAATGACTTACTTGTCATCGTTGGTTGGGGACTGTTCCATGGAATTGTTATTTCTTTCAGTAATGCACAAGTTTTGCGCCTTTATGGTCAAAATATGCCTAGCTGTCTGGCATGTTAGGCCTTGGAGCTGATATAGGGAAGAACGCACTGGGGCCAGTGTCTGGGGGCCTGAGTCAAATGTCCAGGAGGAGAGTGTAACAATTCTAGGATTTCTGGATGGTACTGGTCAAATACACAGGCACCACTCTGAGGAGGACAGGTGGGAATGGAGCAGGAGGTCCATGGCGTGCCCCGGGCTCGGAACTTGAATGCTGTTCCTCGTTAAGTGCTCTGGGGGGCAAGGCGACAATGAGTTATTGACTTCTGGGTGGGGAGAGTAGAAGCAGTGTTAAATACAGCGGTTGTGCAAATTACCAGGACAACCCTTATACTTCAGCCCCTGTTGTGCTCAATTCGTATGCAGATACTGGCCTCAGCGCGTAGGGACCCTCAGGGGTAATGTGCAGAAGACTGGCTTGGTAAAGACTGGCTTGGTATCTTCAGGGGCCATGGGTCTTTGGGTAGGCACGACCAAGGTCGCACAAGGTCCAGAGGATGGCGGACATCGGCCCTCTGCCCAGGGCAACATTTTCACTTTAGAGGGGCCGGGTTGCTTCTTCTGTCTCACGGCGTCTCTCTGGGCTGGGTCATTTCTGTTTGTTTATGAGACGTATTAGAGAGCTCTTTAGGGCACGGCGGGCGCAGCAGGGACCTGGGTTAACCAGAACAGGCTTACTCCAGAGCTTGTCAAGTTATATATTGGCATATGGGGCGCTGCACCATGTGTAACGGCTTAGTACAGCAGTTATTTCACTGTTTCGGTAGAGATCTTCAGTAGTGGCGGCTGGGCACATGGGTAATGGTGTGGCTCCGTTTAGTTCGCCCAGGGTTTGGGCGGGCAAGGTCAGCAGCTGGCGGCCGGACACGGTTTGGAGGAATGTCAGAACTGTGTATGTTCTATGCACACTCAGCAGTCTAGCATGCTATATTTTCTGCAGAACTCTGATTAGGTGAGGAGTTATGCAGTTATGCGTTTCCATAATTTCTGCCTTTGGATCAAGTGGGTGTGTGTAAGTTATCTCCAGGAGTGGGCAATTTGACTTAAGTGCAGAAATGGAGGGGATAGCGTTCCTTTCAAACAACACCAGAACGCAGTTGGCAGGCATCAGGTGATGGACTTACAATTAGGTTCCCAGGGGTTTGAAAGTTACGTGTCTTTCCAGTGAGGCTAAACATGCGAGGAGTTTGTTAGCCTACAGCAGGGTCGGCTTCATGGGAGTGAGCCGCCTGGCGTGACCTTGAGGGTGAATATGTCCCCAGTAGGTCTAGTAAGGGTGTGAGGCCAATGCTAGACAGGGGACACCATGCCAATGGCAGTGTTGTTGTTTACCTGATAGGGGCTTGTTGGTTGCTGGTCAGCCAGCTGTACAGAATAGGAATAGACTGGGGATGGCACACTAGATGGACACCTGCAAAGCACAGTTGGCAGTTAGTTGTGAAGTTCATGGACATCACTGTCACAGTTCCCTGTCCGGAGGGCGGCAGAAGTGAGAAGGAAGTTTGGTTGCGTGCCAGCTTGGCGGTGCTGAGGAAGAGTGCAGACTTGTCCTTGCTGAGCCGAGGGAGGCCGGCGATTGCAATTGTAGTGCAATAGGTCCAGGGCGCCAAGGAGAGGTGGATAGTGTCGCCCGACAAACTTGGAAGTAGCCTGAAGCATAGGAGATCTTGTTTCATCAGGCTTGGGTCGCTACTGGCCAAATGCACTGTGTGCTTTGATGTAGACGGGGTTCTTTTACCCGAAGTGATAGGCGATCTTTGGTTGATATAGCGGAAAGCACTAGGAGCAGCAGGTTGTACTAATAGGAAGCTAGTAGGTGGGGGGACTCTGGGACGGCAGCTGCCGCACCCAGAGCCTTGGCGGAGTTACAGGGCGATCCAATACAGGAAGGTACAGAAGGGTACCCTCTACAAGAGCACCGGAAGGGTGCGTGAGCGAATTATCCCCCAGGGAGATCCACGATGGATCCTGGAGGACCGACGGCGCCGCGTTAGTCCTTCGGGCGGTTGTGTACCTGAGCAACCGGGGGTTGCCAACGTTCCGCCCCCCGAGGGGGGAGGGGCGTGAGTATTGGGCGGACGAGAGGTTCGCTGGGGGAGGGGTTAGACCTTCCCCCCCAAAACTGACAACGCCCCGACGGTTAACCCCGCGGGGGTTATGGCTCATCAGGTGGGCGGGTCGCGAGAGGCGGCCTGCTCTGGATCTCCCGTAAGATAACCCAACATGTTGGCATAATGTTTATGCTAATAAAACTGCAACAACTTTCTCCATCAAATTGTGTTGTGACTGTTATTGGTGGAGGGGTGTGTTGTATGAAGAAAGGTCTGGGTTTGGGCCGATATTGGCACTATGATAGGCTGCCCCGGGACACCAAAGGTGGCCAACTACGAGGGCGGCCACCCTTAGTGCCATAGGATGGCACAGACCCTGAGCGGTCTAGTGGTTGGGGGGACCAGTGGTCCCCCCGTGAGGTCACTTCCTGTTTCTGGGGGAGGGGATGAAGGGCTATATAGCCTAGGGGGCGAGGGTCAAGCACCCTCTTTGTTCCTGATGCAGCGGCGGGTTGACCCTCGCCCCCTCCCCCAGGCTGATCCGGCATCGCTGGACCACAGACTGCCCCGCGTTTTCCCTCCCATCCACTTACCCTGCTCTTGGGCAGATCGGGGGGTGTTTGTTGCTACTTATGACTTGTCTTTGTGTTGCAGGCGGAGTTACAGGGCGATCCAATACAGGAAGGTACAGAAGGGTACCCTCTACATGAGCACCGGAAGGGTGTGTGAGTGAATTATCCCCCAGGGAGATCCACGATGGATCCTGGAGGACCAACGGTGCCCCGTTAGTCCTTCAGGCGGTTGTGTACCTGAGCAACCGGGGGTTGCCAACGCTCCGCCCCCCCGAGGGGGGAGGGGCGTGAGTATTGGGCGGACGAGAGGTTCACCGGGGGAGGGGTTAGACCTTCCTCCCAAAACTGACAACGCCCCGACGGTTAACACCGCGGGGGCTATGGCTCATCAGGTGGGCGGGTCGCGAGAGGCGACCTGCTTTGGATCTCCCGTAAGATAACCCAACATGTTGGCATAATGTTTATGCTAATAAAACTGCAACAACTTTCTCCATCAAATTGTGTTGTGTCTGTTATTGGTGTAGGGGTGTGTTGTATGAAGAAAAGTCTGGGTTTGGGCCGTTATTGGCACTATGATAGGCTGCCCCGGGACACCAAAGGTGGCCACCTGCGAGGGCGGCCACCCTTAGTGCCATAGGATGGCACAGACCCTGAGCGGTCTATGGTTGGGGGGACCAGTGGTCCCCCGTGAGGTCACTTCCTGTTCCTGGGGGAGGGGATGAAGGGCTATATAGCCTAGGGGGCGAGGGTCAAGCGCCCTCTTTGTTCCTGATGCAGAGGCGGGTTGACCCTCGCCCCCTCCCCCAGGCTGATCCGGCATCGCTGGACTAGAGACTGCCCGGCGTTTTCCCTCCCATCCGCTTACCCTGCTCTTGGGCAGATCGGGGGGGGGGGTGTTTGTTGCTACTAATGACTTGTCTTTGTGTTGCAGGCGGAGTTACAGGGCGATCCAATACAGGAAGGTACAGAAGGGTACCCTCTACATGAGCACCGGAAGTGTGCGTGAGCGAATTATCCCCCAGGGAGATCCACGATGGATCCTGGAGGACCGACGGCGCCCAGTTAGTCCTTCAGGCGGTTGTGTACCTGAGCAACTGGGGGTTGCCAACGCTCCATCCCCCCCCCCCCCCCTATTGGGCGGACGAGTGGTTCGCCGGGGGAGGGGTTAGACCTTGCCCCCAAAACTGACAACGCCCCAACGGTTAACACCGTGGGGGTTATGGCTCATCAGGTGGGCGGGTCGCGAGAGGCGGCCTGCTCTGGATCTCCCGTAAGATAACCCAACATGTTGGCATAATGTTTATGCTAATAAAACTGCAACAACTTTCTCCATCAAATTGTGTTGTGTCTGTTATTGGTGGAGGGGTGTGTTGTATGAAGAAAGGTCTGGGTTTGGGCCGATATTGGCACTATGCCTGTGTGTCTGTCTGACCCTCAACAGTCTGTGGGTGCCTGACTGTGTGTGTGTGGCACTGCTCATTTGCAGCTGTGTGTGTGAGTGTGAACATTAAAGACCTGAATAGCTGGTCTGGTGACTACATGTCTGATGGTCAGTGAGCTTTAAACATGCATGTGTGGTGTGCTGTGTATGTGGGTGCCTGTAGGCCTGTACACACATGCTACTGTATGTCTTTTCTGCTGCTCTGTGAGCGATTACATGTGCATAGATGGATCATTGTGCATGGGTGCTTTTAAGTCTGGTGGTATGTGGGTGTGTCGGTAGGTGTGCTGCCCTGTCTATTTATGTGCACCTTTGTGTACTTGCAGTATGTCTGAGGTATGTCTATGTGCGCATGATTGCTCTTGAACACTTTACAACAAACAGTCCTACTGGTTTTGTCGCACTTGGCTACACCGAGGGTCATATTATCAAGCCTGGGCAATAAAATTATCGCCGCTTTATCGGCAGGAAACTGCCGCTAAAGTGGCGATAATGGGCTTGATAATATGCTCTATGGAATTCCCAATCGAAGCTCATGTTAGTTGTGAAGGGCATCTAACATGAGCTGCGATTGGAATTCCATAGAGCATATTATCAAGCCCGTTATCGCCACTTTAGCGGCAGTTTCCTGCCGATAAAGCAGCGATAATTTTATCGCCCAGGCTTGATAATATGGCCCTGGGTGTGTAGATGGTTTCAGTCCAGGGGCTTGGCTCATGTGCTTCCCAGTTAAAGCTACCCCGGGTTGTCGTGCACAGCAGCAGGCACATTGCCACTTGCATCTTTAATGCCCAGCCATGAAGACAGCAAGGGTCGTAAAAAACATAATAAAAAAAGAAATGAACAGCAATGGCTTGAAAATTACATATTCTCCCAGTAGAAATGAGAATTACTTTTTTTGGAGACATATGCAGACACATTTTACACCCAAATTCAGAACGCAGGGGGTATAATCCTCTCACTTCAAAGCGTTATCTGAAGCCTTGCTTTCTACTCATCATTTTAACGAATGTGGTAGATGAAAGGCTGAGCTAGGACTCTAACCTGGCACTTGGAGAAGACACATACAAAATAGAAGCCGCTCAGCCCACCGAGCTATCTACTGGGTAAAAGAGGCAGGCTGTATTTCCGGAGGGCAGTGGGAAAATAAAGACGAACAGTCCAGATAAAGGATCCTGTAACTCCACTGACACACCGTATCTGTAAAGAGATACAAAGGTGCCAACTGTAAGTCAACGTGATTACAGCAACACTTCTGAGGAAAATAAAATGTATTGTGCCGCCAGTGGCATCCTGCCAGCGTGCCACAACGCTGTCTAGGTGACGTGTCGCCCCACCCTTTCCTGCCCACTTCCAACCAAACTGCGTTCCTATTAAACCTTAAATCACCACTGACAACGTGCTTTGGTGCCTTAAAAGGTTGCACTTCATTTTATACATTTTGCAATAATAATGGACATATCAACTTTTCATTTAATGTCCATGCTACACATTTATATTTACTGGTCTCTGCCCTCATTTTTGCTTGCAGTATGGACCCAGCCTCCTCAATTTCCCGGGAGGGGAGGGACCCCCTGTCTGGCCCTCCGATTCACGGGACTAGGCTTCAACTTGCTACCGACTTGGAGGGTGTCTGTCGAGACCTGCCCGGGCTGCAAGTGCCGTCCCACTCGCCCTATACAATTTCATGGGTGCTCCCTGCTCCCAGGGGTCAATGCCTTGTGGCATCCCAAGGACCTTACTTGAGCATCTACTATATCTTTACTGAGGCTGAGTTCTTGCCTTTTTCTCCCTCTGTACCCCTGCCGGGAGTCATCCCAAGGGTCCTGCGGGAGCATCACATCTACTCTTTCTATGGCAGCACGCCGCCCCTTGGCTCCCTCAGTGCCCCTGCTGTGAGGCAACCCAAGGACACTGTGAGAGCCTTCTATCTAACTTTTAGTAAGTTCTTTCTTTTCATTACCTTCCTTGTGTTTGTTCCGCCATGCTACCTACGGTTTCCCGATCGGAGGTAGCTCCTCCTACACCGGCCTCCCCTTTCGCTCTCAGTTGAACCCCATCTGTTTCAGCTCCCCTACAATGTTCAGTAGGAACATGTCCATTCCAACCCCAGTAAGGTGTACCCCGTCCTCCAGGTTATAACCCGGGGTACCTAAAGTTTATGAAACTATGTCTAATGAAGCACCATCCATTGGCCCTACAAACCTTTGCCATGGTGATATTGAGTTTCCGTCTGGATTTCTCCATCACCCCCAAGTCCACAGCCCCGCCAGGCCTTCCACACTATTATGTCGGAAAAAATTACTTCTGCTGGGCGTATCAGGCGTGCCAAGGCCCTGAGGCTTTTCTGCATACTTTCTAGGAGAGCTCGCCTAACCAATGCTGCCAAGTAATTTCCTAGGTGGACCACCACCACATTCAGTCTGCTACCTTGCCTCAATGCTTCCCGCGCCGCGGATAGCAGTTGGTCCCATTTCATTCCTGAGTGCCCCCACCAGTTTACTTCGGTGTCCTGCAGCCATATCCTGCCGAATTCGCCGTCGCGTATTGTTGGGCCCTCGACATGTAGGAGTGCCTGTAGGAAACTGGCTCTATATATACCACACCAAAATGAAGTATAGTGCTTATAGAGTCTAGGTGATCACAGAGGTAGGCAGAGGTTAAAGTTAGATAGAACCCTACTCTCCATTTGTGGTAGAGTGGTCGAGCAGTAAGGCAGTATCAGAGGATAGTGTTAAGCATTTGATGTACACACTCAGTCATCAAATGAATTCACACACTCAAGAACTGAACTCTAGGCCAATTGTTTTTGTATAAAAAATATACTGTTGTTTTATTTTTAGAACCAAGCAAGGCTGGCACAGGTAAGCATTAAATACTTTACAGTAATAAATTGCTTAATGTAGAACAGTTTGAAAATGCAATAGGAATTGTACTTTGTTTGATTTACAAGGGGTGCAGTAGGTTGCAATACTTAACAAATACAGTTCATTGGAATGAAAAGGCTTTTTTCAGTAAATTACAGGTAAGTTACTTTTTACGTTACTTTTCTAACTCAGAGCTGGATACCTAGATTCAGCACTGGGACATTTCTTGCAAAGAAGTAAATACGTTTTGGTTATTCATGCAATTTTTAAAGAATATTTTTAGATTTCAAAACTCCACAGTTAGAAACTTTTTGGAAGAAAACTCTCAATGTTATCCTATGGAGGAAAAACAGGTTATCGTTCAAAGGGAAGTTATTGACTGTGGGAGTTAAGGTTCCGGGGTTAGACTCAGGGGTGCCTCAGGGTCAGTGATGCACTCTTGATAGACCCTCAGCGACACTAGGGCGGCCGGGTGCAAAGTGTTGAAGCCCAATGCTATCCAATGGGGGATAGGGGGCTCAGGTTGGTGGCTGCTGGCATGCAGGCCACTGGGCTGTGGGAGAAAAGCTCCTGGACTTTAGCTCAGGGCAAATGGGGAAACAAAGTAGCACCAAAGGTGCACCCTCAGCAGGACTAGGGCAGCCAGTTGCAAGGTGCTGTTTAGAGGTCGTGTGCCCTGTTGTTTTCAATGGAGAACCTTGGTTTGCATAAGCAATGCAGGCAGGGAAACGGAGAACTTCTGGGTGTGCCAACCACTTCGAGAGGTAAGTTGGGAAGTTAGGGGTTGTTTAGGCATCTCAGCTTAGGCATACAAGGCCGTGGGGCATCGGGTGCAGAGGTGCCTTTTGGATTCGGATCTTCTTACCAGCTTTGGATCGCGGTTACGGGGGTCTTCTGGATTTAGGCTGTAAGCGTCGACTGGAGGCCTGAGGCAGGTCATGGGTAGCCGGATTTCGGTTCCGGACAACCGGGGTGACCTCCTCGTGGAGTTTGCCCACTCGAGCTCGGGCCGTGGACGGCGGGTGCAGCGTGGGGCGGATTCGCTGTCTGCGGCTGCTGCTAGAGGTTGCAGTTGAACAAATCCGGTATTCACGGGAGAAGTAGTCTTTGGAAGTGAAAGCAGGCAGGTCCTCTGGGGTTTTCGAGGTTGCTGACTGCCAAGTCAGTGGGTGTCTTCCTCTTGTTAGCTGGCTGCCCGGCTGTTTGACCCTTCTTCTTCTTTTCTTCTTGTTGTCAGGCTGTGTCCGAGGAAGCAAGGTTCAGGGTGCCCCTAAATACTAGATTTAAGGATGTTACTGGTAGGTAGAGTCCAGGGACAATTGGGTCCCTTCCCTGGGGTGGGTACACCTCCTATTGTGCCACCCCCCAGTAGGAGGGGACACATGCCTGTCCTTGGTTGGTTGGGTCCCCCCATCCTCAAGATGGCAGGGACTCAGAGTTGTGCTTCACCTCGCCTCCCCCACCTGAGGGGTGGAGTTGGCAGAGGTGGGCACACCTCCCTCCCTCTCATGCTCACTTCCAAAATATAACTATATTTTGGAAGTAACCAGACAGGCGTGTGCACATTGAAGACTCGACACTTGGATCAACTACTCATTGAAAATATTTGAACATACTGCGCTACTAGATGCTATCGATCTTTGATAAAGAACGCGGGGACTCTCGCCACTTGTGTAATAGGTAGCGCAACAGAAATTCTGTGACTCCCATTTCTACTCATGAAATTGAAAGCATAAAGGAGTCTTCATTTTGGTATAATCGTTACCTCCAAAGCAACATATAAAAAAAATGTCTTTTGCTGATTGTTGTATAATGACATTACTTCGACAACACTAACCTTAATAATCAATACACGATCTTACCTACACCTCTTTTAAGGTTGGCTTGAAGTTACATCTAATACCAACAGCAGACGCAGACTGTAAAAAAGCCCTGAAGAAGTCACAAGAGGGATGAAACGCGTTGGCAAGCAATTGTTTGGTGTTTTTAAAGGAACAAGTGATTTTCAATAAAAAGATTCTTTCCAATTATAATCAAGACACACAATTCTGTGATACTTTTTCTGGAAGCCATTCTATTTTCAATACATTATGTTTTTGTTTAAGACATTGTACATTAGGGTAATTACGTAATCTGAACACTTATCCTTCTCGGGTGCAGGGTCAATTTGTAACTTTCAATTAAGAAAGCATTGCATTGTGGGAGCAGAAGTCTTTCTTTGCCTCATTTGACCCAATTGCACTAACACGTATGAGGCGAATGATTTCTAAAAGGATCCTCGTAGACAAGATGTGTTTTCTTTGGTGTGCATGGGATGACCAGTCAAAGTTCTACTCCCTACTCTCTCCCCATTACATGTGTTCTCATCTGCAGAAGAGGTCCAGGCTAAGTGAGCACACAGAGCCTGAATCTCACCAAAACCAACTCACCCTCTGTTCATCCGCCTCTCTGCCTGTGTGTCTGTCTGACCCTCGACAGTCTATGGGTGCCTGACTGTGTGTGTGTGGCACTGATCATTTGCAGCTGTGTGTGTGAGTGTGAATGTTAAAGACCTGAATAGCTGCTCTGTGTGCATTGGTGATGGTCAGTGCGTTTAAACCATGCATGTGTGGTGTGATGTGTATGTGGGTGCCTGTAGGCCTGTACACACATGCACCTGTATGTCTGTTTCTGCTGGTCTGTAAGCGATTACATGTGCATGGCTGGAACCTTGTGCATGGGTGCTTTTAAGTCTGGTGGTATGTGGGTGTGTCGGTAGGTGTGCTGCCCTGTCTATTTATGTGCACTTTTGTGTACGTGCACCCAACTTCAGAACACAGGGCACATAATCCTCTTACTTCAAGCCATTATCTAAAGCCTTGCTTTCTACTCATCTTTTTAACGAATGTGGTAGATGAAAGGCTGAGCTAGGATTCTAACCTGGCACATGGAGGATACACATACAAAATAGAAGCAGATTTCTCAACCCACAGAGCTATCTTCCGGGTAAAAGCGGCAGGCTGTATTTCCGGAGGGCAGTGGGAAAATAAAGATGAACAGTTGAGATAAAGGATTCCTGTAACTCCACTGACACACCTTCTCTGTAAAGAGACACAAAGGTGCCAACTGAAAGTCAACGTGATTACAGCAACACTTCTGAGGGAAATAAAATGTATTGTGCCACCAGTGGCATCCTGCCAGCATTCCACATACTACCACACCCACTCAACGCCACAAAAATCTACCTGCAACAATGAGCAGAAAGAAAATAAACGTATACAATATGTCCTTAATATTGTATCACGTGTGACTTTTGTACCAGTTATAATTTTTCCGCCGAAATTTAAAGAAAAGTTAGAAATATAAGGGGGGCGATTCCGATTCGGTAAAATCCCTTACGAATAGCCGTACGGAGCATATTTCCCGTATGAATCGTACCCTTAAACGTCCCCGTACGTATGATGAAGTACGATTCGGACCCAAAGCAGATCATACGACTTAAAAATCCGTACAAATCGCATTCGGAACACACAGTACGCGACGTTCGTACAGATTGAAGAAGCATTTTCTTACCCAGCAGGTACGATTCGTCTCGTTAACACTCCGTACGACTCTTTTTCTACGGGAGCTCAAAACATCCGGAAAAGCAGATTTCGACTCGAACCGCATACGAAACGGACCCCCCGGGTATGAGAGTACACCCCATGATTGCAGGGATACGGTGCATAGGGGTACGGTGCATAGGGGTACGGTGCATAGGGGTACGGTGCGTAGGGGTACGGTGCATAGGGGTACGGAGCATAGAGGTACGGTGTGTAGGGGTTCGGTGCGTACACCCCATGATTGCAGGGGTACGGTGCGTATGTGATTGTGTGGCTCTCCGTACGAATTGCTCATACAATGTTTTCCTTACGAATCGCGTTCTTGTTCCCCGGTCCGCATCGTACTTGTCAGGTCGTACAGCATGTTTACGATTCATACGGTTCACTGTGAGGGTCCGTAACGTACGGATTTTCCCTTGCTTTTTGTACGGTTCACAACGATTCGGACGTATTTTTTTTCTACGAGTCGTACTACGCGATTCGGACGGAATTGTATGATTTGTACGGAAAGGGCTATGGATTCGATGTCGTCCGGATTAGTTTACCGAATTGGAATCAGCCCCAAAGTGTGGAATCAGCTTTCGGTGCATATAGTGTATCGACGAGCTATCTATAGACTAAGTCCGCCCGCCATCCTAAAGCCTCCTAAATGTTTTGTACAGGTACCATGGAAAAAAGAGTCAAATATTAAACACATAGCAGAAGCAGGTGCAACAGAAGTGAAGAACAGAGGCATACGTTTCACAGTTACAGAAGCCAGAGTCTCTGGTTGGCCTGAATATCTGACATGGATCTCTCTCAGCAAGGTGGGAACCACTTCTCAGAATAATTTAAGGGATCCATCCAAGAAAATGAAAAAGTCCTGCATCTCTAACAATCAGTGTTAGGCATTCTAGAATGTTCGTTAGTTTGTTGATGTCATCTCAGGTTAGGCGATCTGTTGTGTCATCATTCACAGGATGACCCCATTAAAATAGACGCAAAGAGAAAATTGTATGACTGGTGAAATCAGCCTTGGTCACAGTATTTTAAGTGTACATGTGCTGTTCATTGTGGTTCAATCACTAGGTTGTATGTAGTTATTTACCTAAACCAGAATTGTTGTTCAGAAAACACATTGTAAGACCTGCCATCCTGACGTGTTTTTCCCCTAACATTTTGGCTTCAGACCTCCTACTTTTGCTGACTTTGTTTTTGCTGGCCTTAGGGGTTTGAGCACTTTACCACTACTAACCAGTGCTAACTGCTTGTGCTTTCTGCTCAAAGCATGGTACAATTGACTTAAACCAAATTGCAATAATTAATGTATTTGTAAGTCCCTAGTGGCACTACCTGAGCCCAGGGCCTGTAAATTAAATGCTACTAGTTTGCTTGCAGCACCGATTGTGTTACCCGCTTAAGTAGCACTTTAAACATTTCTTGACTGCCATTGCAGCCTTCATTTAGGCAGTTTAAATTGCCATTTGACCTGGCAAAGTAAACCTTTTGCCGTGCCCAAACCTTTCTTTTTAATACATATAACTCACCCCTTATGTAGGCCTTGGACAGCCCCAAGAGTAGGGTGCAATGTATTTTAAAAGTTGGACACATAATTTTAAGTTTTACATGTCCTGGCAATGAAAATCTCGTAAATTCGTTTTGCACTATTGCAAGGTATACCTTTCCCATAGGATAACATTGGAATTACCTTATTACATTTTATAAGTGTGATTTCCAAATGGGAACAGGTAACCCCTTAATTTTTGGCATCTCTGGAACCCCAATTTAAAATCCTAATTTATGGTGGAGTTGGATTTTAAATTGCAATTCTGAAAAATGCCTCTTTTAGAAAGTTGTTTCTGGGTCACATGCATGGCTGTTACTGACAGTTGGGCTTTGTGTATTCGTCCTAGACAGCCACACAATGGAGAGCTTAGGTGTGACTAAATGGGCCTTCACTAGCAGGATGGGAGGGAGGAGCTGGGCATAGGCCCACTTTCACTTGAATAGGCTGTGCCCTGCCTCCACAAAAAGGGCGGCATACCCCCTGTAGTTAGTCTAGAGCAAGGGCCCGGAAGGCTGGGCATCTATGCAATTCAAAGGCATGCTTCTAGAAGCTTCTACCGACTTCAAAGACACAACTGTGCATAAAAGAAGGACCTCAGGCATTAACTCTTCAGTACACTTCTGGACCTGTGGATACTCTGACAGGAAGGACTGCTGTGCTTCTACAACGACTGCAACTATGCTGAACTGCTACTCTAAAGGAACTGCTGCCCTGCAGTGCTGATCTGCTGCCCTCTTGCCTGGCGAAGAAAGACTGAATCGGCAACTTCATCTTGAACCCAGAACCCCAGAGTGAGTCCAAGGGCTGATCTGAGTGTCATGGATATGGTGGAGAAGTGCGGCTCACTGGTTAGAGGAGGCAGACCCTGAAGCATAGGTCAGACCCGGGACCAGGGTTCAATTTCCGACGCGGCAGGGTCTTGAGCCCCAATGTCCACGGACTCGATAATTCTCGCTTCGGTGCCTACTCGAATCACGGGTTCACACTCTGCAACTCTGGGCAATATTACCTATCTGTCGCTAACACCAGTTAGCGACAGCTAGTAGGAGCTAGCGACCATCTTGGGCCCCGCTTTGCATGTCAGTGAAATTTATCACTAATGACATGCAAAGTGGGCGTGCCAAGATGTTAGCGACTGGAAACAGTCGCTAACATCGCTATCTCCTATATTACCAACGTTTGGAGAAATTCGCGCTAAGCGCGAATATCTCCAAGAGCTAACGCCTGCCCAGAGCAGTTCTTAGCCATGTTATCCAATGGTAGGTGGATAACATGGCTAAGAGCATTAGCTCGGAAAAGCATGAATATCGCTGACTTTTCAGCGATATTCATGCATTTCGGCCGATTTTTATCACTTAGGAGATAAACCTTGATAATAGCAAGGTTCCTAAGCGATAAAAATCGCCGCAGCACGGCGATAAAAATATTGCCGCTAAGCCAACACAGCGATAATTATCGCTAGTTGTTGGTAATATGCCCCGCAATTTCTTACAAAAGTTATGACAGACAGCGGGTTCAACAGAATCTGAATAGCTATTGCAGCAGTGCTTTTGTTTAAATGCATTCTCACTAAAAATTGGTGCAAGGACACATTTTGCACAAAAATATAGCATAAAATGGCGGCTTTACATTTAGTGTAATTGTGCATAATTCTGCGCAACTATGCAATAAAATTGTGCACAATCCTAGTAATATGTTAGAACATCAGAACAAAAATATAGTCTAACATAACATTAGGTGTAGATTGTCTATTAATAACTCTAAGGAGGCAACATTTTTGTAAACAGAATTTGGGACACTATATTTTTGCCCAACGATATTTAGGCCGCAATGTTCTGCCACCATACATTGTGACCCTCAGCTGCCATGAGGCCTTCAAATAATCAAGATAAATGTTTACATATGGCTTACTGATTGACAAACTTACAAATCACCTTTGTTATCACATAACCTTCAGTGGCATCACATCTGGAGAAGTCACTGTTTGCCTTAACAGTTTTCTCCATTGTTCGACTTCCTCTGCAACCTTGGGGGTAATGGGTCTTGTGACTATAACAAGTTCCCTGCCCATTGTTTCTCAACATTTTGTTATTTCTCCCCGCCCCCCATTTGACACAATGCATGAATACCCTCCAATAACAAACAGAGGACTACAAACTTACATCTCCTTTTATCTTTTTGTTGGTGTGTGGCAAGGCCAAGCATGCGCTATTTGACATTCGCCTACGTCATATTACCCACTGCGATGGACTTCTTGCCAACCACCTCCTTCCGACACCTTTCTATGACTGGGCATGTCCAAATCATGTGTGTATTATTAACACATGCACTACATGCAGGGCAATAGCTGGCTTTTTCTGTGTGTATTTTATGTAAGCCAGCTGGGGTCAGATGTATTCTATGTCAGATTATATATTACAGCAATCTAAATCTAGCATTGCCCAATACTTTTTTACAACCTGGCTAGAAGCTGTCTGTCACTCTGTCTCAGACAGCGCCTCATGGGAGTTCAGATCCTATTTGTCTCTTACAGGCAGAGGGTGGTTTATTGACAATCTTTCCTAAGGGCCTTATGTATTAGCTTTATTCCATGTGATCCGTTGTGCATATGTAATAAAGTTTTCAGCTCAGTTGACAGTCCTGATTTGTCTGGGAAATCTGCCCATGCAGATTGCATAGACTGTAGTATTCCTAAATATATCAAGAACTATCCATCTTGTAGGTTGAATCCTGTTGTGTCTCAACAAATTCAATGGAACTCTCCTTTTCAAATAGGTGTCACATTTCTGTGCAGCCCCCTGAAGACACCTTGCAACTATTGCTTCTTGCCTGAGTTTAACCAACGGTGGTATCCTCACACTGGTGCCTGGTCAAGGTAAACCACACCACCTCATGCTTTTCTCCCAATTATCTTCCATGGATGAGATGTTAAACCCACAGGTAGGTCATACCTAGAGGCAATATCATCCCATCTTGAGCTGATATCTCTACTCCACAGAGCTATTTCTATAGTGCAGCATTTCCTTCTCCGCATTGAGTTCGGTACAGAGCCAGTCTGCCATGTATTGCAAAGTATAGTATAATTCCAGATCGGGAGGTACTAGTCCACCTTCTTTATAAGGTCTTTTAGGGGTCACTACCTTAATTCTTAAACTCACATTGGTCACAAGATAGACAACGATATAGTCTCTAAAGAGAAATCTCTTGGAAACTGTAGAAACTGGCTTAGTATATGATGCACACTTATTTAAGTGAAGCATCTTGCATTAATCCAGGCAACGCTTATGGTGATTTTAGTGGTCTTAGACAACCTTAGAAAGCTCTCTAAGTGGTAGCTGTGCAGAGCAGCGTACAGGCTTATCTTGGAAAAGTGTAAAGCAGCTTGTTTTACCAAATGTAATCGATAGTGTAGATTAGATGAAAATGAACCACAGTGTTCATAAAAATAAGTCTAGTTATTATGCAACACAATCACTAACACATTGGTATATCTCCTACCCAGCAATATCAAAAATACACAAAAGAATACTTCAAAATATTCAGGTAAGTAGCACAAAATACAGTGGTCTCCAGGTGGAGAAGAAACCATATATTAAGAAAGTGGAATGTGAACTGCAAAGAAGAACTGGACATCGACCAGAAGACTCAGAGGAGCCAAGGACAAAAGGACCCACCGAAGGTAAGTATCCAGGGACCCCACGGAGGCTGTGTGCAGAGTGGAAACACAGACACGTACTTAATGTAAGTCAATGGGGAAGTTGCAGTTGCAGTATTGAAGAAGAAGGACCCTACCTAGTGGGACCCTGAAGAAACCACATGGAGATGGAAGGTTGGAGAGTCACTCTACCCATAAATACCCCGGAAACCAGAATACCTAAACCAGGGAAGCCGGGTTCATAGGTGCAAAGTGACTTTTGGAACCGCCATAGACAACAATGGAGAACGTCAGTAAAGATGCCGCTGGTGAAGAAAATGAAAGAGTCCGGCGGAATCCAAGGGTGGATTCTTGAAGATGAGTACCTGCAAGCAGAGGGAACAGAGTCTGTGCCACTCGTGAGTGACCAGAAGGCACAGAAGCACAATGCCCAGCGATGTCGGGAGGTTCAGGAGTGAAGACAGTGATCTTGTCGCTGCAGCTGTGAGGACCAGGCGATGCTGAGGGAAACTGTTCATGAGCTATCCCAGGTCAATGTCGGTGTCTAGGTGGTCACGTTTAGCAAGAGCAACAACTAGCCTTGGTAGCCGCAAATGGCGTGGAAACCAAATAGATGCAACCATTGGGACCAGCAAGGTCCAAGGAATTCACCAAATGTATGAGAGTCAGAGCAGGCCTGAGCAAGCAGGTGAGACTAAGGAAGCAAAGGAAGACCCACAAGAGGACCCACTGGCCAGAGACACAAGAGTCGCAAGAGGACCACAGGCAGCTCATCAAAAATGCAGGCCCACCGTGCAGAGGATGCAGTTAGTACACTGATCTTCAAGGGATGAGGTGCTGGAGGCTGGAGCTTCTTGTAGCCTGAAGATCTCTGGAGTGCAGAGCCAACAAGCCTTGGCAACAGCAACTCAACGGGATGCACAGGGGTTTGGTCCAAGCGGCTCTGACGAGGGATACTGGCCTTGGAATTGCAGAAATGACAGGTCAAGCCTCGAGGGAGTTTCAGAACCACCACCTGTGTTGCTGGGCAATGGGAAGTCCGTAGGACGACAAGAGCAGCAGACTGGTCAGCTTCGTTGCAGTGCCTGCAGATGCAGGGGAGTGACTCCTTCACTCCAAGGGAGATTACTTTGGATGTCCTTGATGGCCACATGTCTTCTGGAGAATGTGGGTAAACTTCAGACACAGATGAGGCAGAAGACTTAAAGAACAGTGAGATCATGAGCAGTGGGAGAATTCTTTGATGCATTCTCAGTTTCAGGCGAAGTCCAATGTAGTCCAAGTGTCCAGACGGCTGAAGAGTGTCTTGGTTTCAGTGGTGAGTCTTGTTCCACGACGAATCTGAGGAACCACCCACAGGGGAGCCCTGAAATACCCTAGAGAAAAGGGTGGAACGACTAGGGTGTCACTCCCTGAGGAAGGACTTCACAGAGGGGGGATACTCCCCTGTCCTTTGTCCAGTTTTGCCCCAGAGTGGGAACCAAGAGTTTATTAACTGGCTCAAACCAGAGTATGCCAGGAGGGCGTCAAATGTGCCCTTCAATGCAGTTTGGTGGTGCTGCAAAGAGCTCCTACCCCAGCCCAATACACTGAGAGGCATATTTACAAGCCCCTATCACCACAGGAACGTTACTATTTTCGGCATTCCTGTGATGATACGGGCTTCGCCTTATTTACAAGGCATCGTTAAGCCACTGTATGTGGATTAACGCTGCCTTGTATATAGGACACCCTTTTATGCTATACTGTGTTGTACTAGGTGTTGCTGTGAGCGTTCCACCTCATCACCCGTTGATTTGATGGTGCCTCATATTTACAAGGATGGCGTAAATATGGGGCAGGGCCAAAATTAAGACAAAAAAACCTGGTCTTCACATGACGCAACGAGGAGAAAGACTAAGGGCCAGATGTAGGTAACTCTAATTTACCGACTCATAAATACCGAATTTTACCGATTCAGTATTTATGAATCGGTAAATTAGAAGGAGGGAGATGTAGGTAATTTCTTATTTTGAATTACCGAATCTGTAACATTCAGTATTTACCGATTCGGTAAATACCGAATCGGTATTGCCCATTGTGTCCTATGGACCTTGAAGCCCATAGGAATCAATGGGCACTACCGAATCGGTATTTACCGAATCCTGCAAGGGTGTAGGGGGTGTAACTTTGACACCCTCTAGCACCCCAAGTACAGGCTTGTGTGACATGTGGCACACATACATGCCCTAAGGGCATGTCTGTGTGTCACATTGCACAGGTGTGCATGCACAGATGTGCATGCACACCTGAATTCGGTATTTTACCACCCAATAGGATTGGGTGGTAAAATACCGACTCTTAAGGGCCTGTGGCACTCTTAGGAGTGGCAGCTACATATGGATTTACCGAATCGGTAAATATACCGATTCAGTATTTTACCGATTCTGTAAATTTACCGATTCGGTAAATTTACAGAATCGGTAAAATATAGGCCCCCTACATCAGAAAACCCTAATACCGGTCGGTAACGGCCAAATTCGGCCATTACCGACCGGTATTAGGGCTCCTACATCTGGCCCTTTATTTCTCCTCGTTTTTGCTGTTTCTATGTGCTACATTGTGGTAGTCCGAATTTAAGTAGACTTCCATGGGTGGCACAATACATGCTACATCCTATGGGAGACCCCTGGTGTACCTGTGCCCTAGGTACCTCAGTACCATATGCTAGGGGCTCACAAGCATACATCAGTAGCAAATTGTGGATGTACCAAAGTACGTACCATAGCTAATTTAGGGGAGAGAGCACAGTTGCTGGGGTCCTGATTTGCAGGGTCGCAGCAGACTACAGTCAAAACACACTGACACCAGGAAAAAACTGGGGGTAACAATGACAGCAGATCCTACTTTCCTACAGGGACCTTGAACATCATGACTTGTAGGACAACCAAGCCTCTCAGCAGCAGCATCATCATTTTGACAAGTGAAGGACGTCCCGTTAACAATAAAGGTAATTTGGCCAGAATTGTGCTGATTGCTTCAGATTTATCATTCCCTTGTCAGGATTATGATCTAGAATGTCCTCTACTATGTGGGCTATGTTTATCCGTAGATATTTAAATGCCCTCTTACCAGATTGGGATAGTCAGAGATGCCCATCTCGCTCCATGTGTTCATCTGGAATCATTTTTACTTAATCCACTTTGTGTTAAATCCTCAGACTACAGCAAATCTCATAAGTGGTCTAATTATCTAGGGTTGGCCTCTCAGGGTCTGGCATACATACCAATGTACCAGTGGCATACAGTGAGACCACATGGCATCTCTCACCCATATTCTCTAATCATGCATCCTTTATCTAAGTGTGGCCATGAGTAGTTACACAGCCATACAAATAATCTAGCGATTTACACAATATAGTTATCCAGTCCATAATATTAGGGCCAAATTCATATTTGCGCAGTGGAGAAAATAGAAAGAGACTTCCGATAGTGTTGAATGATTTCTCCAGCTCAAGTCCTACGTCTGCAAACTTGCCCGTGGACCTCTAGGAAGCTCAACGCATGTGCAAGGCACCGCTGTGGATGAATCCCAATTGGTCAGTATGAATCAGGGCACCGATTACTGTCAGTGGGCTATCTGCACATCCTACAGAGCATAGGCAAAGGGTAGTATGAGCCACAATCTGCCAGATCCCTATCTCAAGGCCTCTTTATATACTCTCTAAAAATCTATGCATTAGGATCCCATTGTTTTGTTCTTATAATTGAGTGTGAAATGTGTAGCCCATCACTGCCTGGCAATTTTGCCACTTATTTCCATGACATATTAAGAAGGTGAGCCTGTTCAAGGTACTCCTTGATTTTGTCCTCTGTCCTATATTATGTTTTCAAACTTTGTGTGATTGTTCCATTTATCCCCTCCTGTATCTCATCTTTACACAACGAACCACAAATATGTAGAATCTATTGTCTGGGGTGGTTTCTTGTTTCATTGACCAGGACATTAACTTATTAGCTCTGTCCCCCGCCCTATGTGTGTGTTAGCGAAACCTCATTTGCACATACTTATCCACACTATCATATGCCATTGTGAAGAAGTGATTCTTTACCATCACAGAAGAAGGAATTCTTTGTCAAGCGTACCCAGTTTACCATCCCATATTACCCATCTCATATTCCAGCTGGTGTTGACCCCATACATTTTCCATATCCTCTGATGACTACTTCCATCGCTTCCCAATCTACTGTGCGAGCAGAGGCTGTGTTCCCATTACTATGTATCTTTCCACAATTTCCAGTAGCCACGCTTTTTTAGGCTGTTATACACACCCAGCACAGGTTTAATGATTCTTCATGTACCACCATATTTTGGTGGTACATGGGGAACAGATATCCCCATTACATGTTCTTGGAAATGACAACCAAATATCTTTAATCTCACAAAATCTCTCTCAATTTGGAGACCGAAACCAAACACCTTTGTTTCTGCTTGTCCACATACAAGATACATACACAAGTGTCTGCTACTACTCAAATATTTTTCTAACCCTGTTAAGTCTCTGTTTTTGACTTAGGGCCATATGTATCAAGCCTAAATGCGTTCGCAAACGCCAAAATTAGCAGAATTTAGGTGTTTGCCAACGCATTTGCGGTAAATGGTATGTATCACACAAATCTTCATGCAAACTAAGGAATCGCAAAATTTGCGATTCCTTATTTTGCTATTGCATTTAAGGAATCGCAAATTTTGCGAATCCTTAAATGCAATGTATGAAGCCCAAAAAATTTTCAAAATGCCCTTAAGGAATCGCAAGTTGTGATTTCTTTGAAAAATGCACATTTCAGCATTTTTCAAGGTGCAATGTGATGTGCCCTTAGGGCATGTATGTGCACCACATGTGTACCCATGCTTATTTCAAGGGTGCAACAGGGTGTCCTTTGGACACCCCTGCACCCTTGAAATTATTCTCAATATGCGATTCGCAAATGCGAATCGCAAATTGAGAATAATTTCACATTCATTCCTATGGGCCTCCTGGCCCCCGCAGAAATGAATGGGAAATAATTCCTTAATTGTGATTAGCAATTTGCTAATCGCAATTAAGGAATTTTAAGGAAAAGCTAAAAAAAAAGCGAATTTCTACATACATACCATTTTGCGATTTCTAAATAGCGATTCCTTAAAAATCGCTATTAAGAAAGCGCAAAAGGGTATGTTGATACATATGGCCCTAAGTCATTTAAAAAACTGGTGTTTGACTTTACAAGGTTGTAATATTCAACTTTTAATTAGTATCAAAAGGAACCATGAGGGAGCTACAACATATTTATTACATTCACGCCTAGGAGTGTCTCATGAAACCGTTTGATTTGTTTATATTTTTCCCGGAGGACTTCCTGTGCTAATCTGTACAAAGCATCAGAGTTGGGAGAAGGGCAGATTAAGGGCGAGTGCAGAAGACCAGGAACTGATCTTTGTTTTTATGGTAGTGTATTTCAGCTTTTTGAAGCGATGGTAGACACAGCACGACGCCCAGCATCACTCCGCCTTTGAAGACCAGTTCATTTATCAGGCTGAACCCAGCAAGATAGAATGGTGATTTGCGGTTTCAGGAGTAGATCGGGTCACTGTCTGTTGGGCTTTATTCCAACATCAAGACATCGCCGCGGCCCCGCTGTCTTTGTACTTCATGAGCAGCAAACATGAAGAGGTATAGTAATGGCTTTCTGTGAGGTTGCACTAACCTGGCGACCGGATCGAACCAGCTTGTGAATAAGTACCAAAGAGTTAATAATTCTAGAGAGATGGCTCCAGGTATAGAGTTAATATTGCTGGTCCGGGTGACTCCAGTACTAAGTGGAATTCTAGTCTGGGAGCCTTATCTACAAGAAAGGACCGCCGCACCGAGTCACTTCAAAGCACAGGGATGCGACAGATATCTACATAATATGCCGCATCCCTGTGCTGTCTCCTGCGCGGATGCACAATTGGCTGCCATGCGCCGACGCAGGCACCCTTGCACTGTTTCAGGCGAAATAATTTTTGTGCACAAAATAAATCACGAGAGGTGATTTCCTCTTTCTATGTGTTCTGCAGAATGCAGCACACATAGAAAGAGGAACAAGCATTGGAAATGCAATAGGTCTCGCATTAGAAAAGTTGGAGTTATTGGTCTTGTAAAT